>NW_027094898.1:0-46079 GCF_029207755.1 Chamaea fasciata | reverse complement strand
AAGGCCTGCTACAAACTGACATCAGGCACCTGGGCAGCTGACTTTACTTACCCCTTGAAACAGGTTCTCATTTTTGCCCAACTCCCACAGCCGGGCACCAGGCCTCGGTCACCTACGATCCCAAACGGAACAGGATTTCTTCCAGATGCAAGCTGCCACAAGCTGGAAGCCTGGCTTCCCATGGAGGGCCAAAGGCCTGCTACAAACTGACATCAGGCACCTGGGCAGCTGACTTTACTTACCCCTGGAAACAGGCCATCCTTTGTTCCCAACTCCTGCAGCAGGGCACAAGGGGTCAGCCACCTACAATCCCAAACGGAACAGGATTTCTTCCAGATGCAAGCTGCCACAAACTGGAAGATTAGCTTCCCTTGGAGGGCCAAAGGCCTGCTACAAACTGACATCAGGCACCTGGGCAGCTGACTTTACTTACCCCTGGAAACAGGCCATCCTTTGTGCCCAACTCCCTCTGCCGGGCACCAGGCCTCGGCCACCTACAATCCCGAACGGAACAGGATTATTTCCAGATGCAAGCAGCCACAAGCTGGAAGCCTGGCTTCCCATGGAGGAACATTAGCAACCTGCAAACTGACATCAGGCACCTGGGCAGCTGACTTTACTTACCCCTGGAAACAGGCCATCATTTGTTCCCTACTCCCTCAGCAGGGCACCCGGCTCCGGCCACCTACAATCCCGAACGGAACAGGATTTCTTCCAGATGCAAGCTGCCACAAGCTGGAAGCCTGGCTTCCCTTGGAGGGCCAAAGGGCTCCTACAAACTGCCATCAGGCACCTGGGCAGCTGACTTTACTTACCCCTGGAAACAGGCCATCATTTGTGCCAAACTCCCTCTGCCGGGCACCTGGCCTCGGCCACCTACAATTCGAACGGAAGAGGATTTCTTCGCGATGCAAGCTGCCACAAACTGGATGACTAGTTTCCCTTGAAAAGCCAAATGCCTACTACAAACTGACATCAGGCACCTGGGCAGCTGACTTTACTTAGCCCTGGAAACAGGCCATCATTTGTGCCCAACTCCCTCTGCTGGGCACCAGGCCTCGGCCACCTACAATCCCGAACGGAACAGGATTTCTTCCAGATGCAAGCTGCCACAAGCTGGAAGCCTGGCTTCCCATGGAGGGCCAAAGGCCTCCTACAAACTGACATCAGGCACCTGGGCAGCTGACTTTACTTACCCCTGGAAACAGGCCATCATTTGTTCCCTACTCCTGCAGCAGGGCACCAGGTCTCGGCCACCTACAATCCCAAACGGAACAGGATTTCTTCAAGATGCAAGCTGCCACAAACTGGAAGACTAGCTTCCCTTGGAGGGCCAAAGGCCTCCTACAAACTGACATCAGACACCTGGGCAGCTGACTTTACTTACCCCTGGAAACAGGCCATCCTTTGTTCCCTACTCCCTCGACAGGGCACCCGGTTCCGGACACCTTCAATTCCGAACGGAACAGGATTTCTTCCAGATTCAAGCTGCCACAAGCTGGTAGCCTGGCTTCCCTTGGAGGGCCAAAGGCCTCCTACAAACTGACATCAGGCACCTGGGCAGCTGACTTTACTTACCTCTGGAAACAGGCCATCCTTTGTGCCCAACTCCCTCTGCCGGGCAGCAGGCCTCGGCCACCTACATTCCCAAATAGAACAGGATTTCTTCCAGATGCAAGCAGCCACAAACTGGAAGACTAGCTTCCCTTGGATGGCCAAAGGCCTCCTACAAACTGACACCAAGCACCTGGGCAGCTAACTTTACTTAACCCTGGAAACAGGCCATCCTTTGTTCCCAACTCCCTTAGCCGGACACCAGGCCTCGGCCACCTACGATCCCAAACGGAACAGGATTTCTTCCAGATGCAAGCTGCCACAAGCTGGAAGCCTGGCTGCTCTTGGAGGGTCAAAGGCCTCCTACAAACTGACATCAGGCACCTGGGCAGCTGACTTTACTTACCCCTGGAAACAGGCCATCATTTGTGCCCAACTCCCTCTGCCGGGCACCTGGCCTCGGCCACCTACAATCCCGAATGGAACAGGATTTCTTCCAGATGCAAGCTGCCACAAACTGGAAGACTAGTTTCCCTTGAAGGGCCAAAGTCCTCCTACAAACTGACATCAGGCACCTGGGCAGCTGACTTTACTTACCCCTGGAAACAGGCCATCATTTGTGCCCAACTCCCTCTGCCGGGCACCAGGCCTTGGCCACCTACAATCCCAAATGGAACAGGATTTCTTCCAGATGCAAGCTGCCACAAGCTGGAAGCCTGGCTTCCCATGGAGGGCCAAAGGCCTCCTACAAACTGACATCAAGCACCTGGGCAGCTGACTTTACTTACCCCTGGAAACAGGCCATCCTTTGTTCCCAACTCCCTCTGCCGGGCACCTGGCCTCGGCCACCTACAATCCCGAACGGAACAGGATTTCTTCCAGATGCAAGCTGCCACAAGCTGGAAGCCTGGCTTCCCTTGGAGGGCCAAAGGCCTCTTACAAACTGACATCAGGCACCTGGGCAGCTGACTTTACTTACCCCTGGAAACAGGCCATCCTTTGTTCCCAACTCCCTCTGCCGGGCACCTGTCCTCGGCCACCTACAATCCCGAACGGAACAGGATTTCTTCCAGATGCAAGCTGCCACAAGCTGGAAGCCTGGCTTCCCTTGGAGGGCCAAAGGCCTGCTACAAACTGACATCAGGCACCTGGGCAGCTGACTTTACTTACCCCTGGAAACAGGTTCTCATTTGTGCCCAACTCCCACAGCCGTGCACCAGGCCTCGGTCACCTACGATCCCAAACGGAACAGGATTTCTTCCAGATGCAAGCTGCCACAAGCTGGAAGCCTGGCTTCCCATGGAGGGCCAAAGGCCTCCTACAAACTGACATCAGGCACCTGGGCAGCTGACTTTACTTACCCCTGGAAACAGGCCATCCTTTGTTCCCAACTCCTGCAGCAGGGCACCAGGCCTCGGCCACCTACAATCCCAAACGGAACAGGATTTCTTCAAGATGCAAGCTGCCACAAGCTGGAAGCCTGGCTTCCCATGGAGGGCCAAGGCCTGCTACAAACTGATTCAAGGCACCTGGGCAGCTGACTTTACTAACCCCTGGAAACAGGCCATCATTTGTGCCCAACTCCCTCAGCAGGGCACCTGTCCTCGGCCACCTACAATCCCGAACGGAACAGGATTTCTTCCAGATGCAAGCTGCCACAAACTGGAAGATTAGCTTCCCTTGGAGGGCCAAAGGTCTGCTACAAACTGACATCAGGCACCTGGGCAGCTGACTTTACTTACCCCTGGAAACAGGCCATCCTTTGTGCCCAACTCCCTCTGCCGGGCACCAGGCCTCGGCCACCTACAATCCCGAACGGAACAGGATTATTTCCAGATGCAAGCAGCCACAAGCTGGAAGCCTGGCTTCCCATGGAGGAAACTTAGACACCTGCAAACTGACATCAGGCACCTGGGCAGCTGACTTTACTTACCCCTGGAAACAGGCCATCATTTGTTCCCTACTCCCTCAGCAGGGCACCCGGCTCCGGCCACCTACAATCCCGAACGGAACAGGATTTCTTCCAGATGCAAGCTGCCACAAGCTGGAAGCCTGGCTTCCCTTGGAGGGCCAAAGGCCTCCTACAAACTGACATCAGGCACCTGGGCTGCTGACTTTACTTACCCCTGGAAACATGCCATCATTTGTGCCCAACTCCCTCTGCCGGGCACCTGGCCTCGGCCACCTACAATTCGAACGGAACAGGATTTCTTCGCGATGCAAGCTGCCACAAACTGGAAGACTAGTTTCCCTTGAAAAGCCAAATGCCTACTACAAACTGACATCAGGCACCTTGGCAGCTGACTTTACTTACCCTGGAAACAGGTCATCATCATCATTTGCGCCCAACTCCCTCTGCCGGGCACCAGGTCTCGGCCACCGACAATCCCAAACGGAACAGGATTTCTTCCAGATGCAAGCAGCCACAAGCTGGAAGCCTGGCTTCCCTTGGAGGGCCAAAGGCCTCCTACAAACTGACATCAGGCACCTGGGCAGCAGACTTTACTTACCCCTGGAAACAGGCCATCCTTTGTGCCCAATTTCCTCTGCCGGGCACCTGGCCTCGGCCACCTACAATCCCGAACGGAACAGGATTTCTTCCAGATGCAAGCTGCCACAAGCTGGAAGCCTGGCTTCCCATGGAGGGCCAAAGTCCTCCTACAAACTGACATCAGGCACCTGGGCAGCTGACTTTACTTACCCCTGGAAACAGTCCATCATTTGTGCCCAACTCCCTCTGCCAGGCACGTGGCCTCGGCCACCTAAAATCCCGAGCAGAACAGCATTTCTTCCAGATGCAAGCTGCCACAAACTGGAAGACTAGCTTCCCTTGGAGGGCCAAAGTCCTCCTACAAACTGACATCAGGCACCTGGGCAGCTGACTTTACTTACCCCTGGAATCAGGCCATCATTTGTGCCCAACTCCCTCTGCGGGCACCTGGCCTCGGCCACCTACAATCCCGAATGGAACAGGATTTCTTCCAGATGCAAGCTGCCACAAACTGGAAGACTAGTTTCCCTTGAAGGGCCAAAGTCCTCCTACAAACTGACATCAGGCACCTGGGCAGCTGACTTTACTTACCCCTGGAAACAGGCCATCATTTGTTCCCAACTCCCTCTGCCGGGCACCAGGCCTCGGCCACCTACAATCCCGAACGGAACAGGATTTCTTCAAGATGCAAGCTGCCACAAACTGGAAGACTGGCTTCCCTTGGAGGGCCAAAGGCCTCCTACAAACTGACATCAGGCACCTGGGCAGCTGACTTTACTTACCCCTGGAAACAGGCCATCCTTTGTGCCCAACTCCCTCTGCTGGGCACCTGGCTTCGGGAACCTACAATCTTGAACGGAATAGGATTTTTTCCAGATGGAAGCTGCATTGAACAGGAAGACTAGCATCACTTGGAGAGCCAAAGGCCTGCTACAAACTGACATCAGGCACCTGGGCAGCTGACTTTACTTATCCCTGGAAACAGGTTCTCATTTTTCCCCAACTCCCACAGCCGTGCGCCAGGCCTCGGTCACCTACGGTCCCAAACGGAACAGGATTTCTTCCAGATGCAAGCTGCCACAAGCTGGAAGCCTGGCTTCTCATGGAGGGCCAAAGGCCTCCTACAAACTGACATCAGGCACCTGGGCAGCTGACTTTACTTACCCCTGGAAACAGGCCATCCTTTGTTCCCAACTCCTGCAGCAGGGCACCAGGCCTCGGCCACCTACAATCCCAAACGGAACAGGATTTCTTCAAGATGCAAGCTGCCACAAGCTGGAAGCCTGGCTTCCCATGGAGGGCCAAAGGCCTGCTACAAACTGATTCAAGGCACCTGGGCAGCTGACTTTACTAACCCCTGGAAACAGGCCATCATTTGTGCCCAACTCCCTCTGCCGGGCACCTGGCCTCGGCCACCTACAATCCCGAACGGAACAGGATTTCTTCCAGATGCAAGCTCCCACAAACTGGAAGATTAGCTTCCCTTGGAGGGCCAAAGGCCTGCTACAAACTGACATCAGGCACCTGGGCAGCTGACTTTACTTACCCCTGGAAACAGGCCATCATTTGTTCCCTACTCCCTCAGCAGGGCACCCGGCTCCGGCCACCTACAATCCCGAACGGAACAGGATTTCTTCCAGATGCAAGCTGCCACAAGCTGGAAGCCTGGCTTCCCTTGGAGGGCCAAAGGCCTCCTACAAACTGACATCAGGCACCTGGGCAGCTGACTTTACTTACCCCTGGAAACAGGCCATCATTTGTGCCCAACTCCCTCTGCCGGGCACCTGGCCTCGGCCACCTACAATTCGAACGGAACAGGATTTCTTCGCGATGCAAGCTGCCACAAACTGGAAGACTAGTTTCCCTTGAAAAGCCAAATGCCTACTACAAACTGACATCAGGCACCTGGGCAGCTGACTTTACTTACCCCTGGAAACAGGCCATCATTTGTTCCCAACTCCCTCTGCCGGGCACCTGGCCTCGGCCACCTACAATCCCGAATGGAACAGGATTTCTTCCAGATGCAAGCTGCCACAAACTGGAAGACTGGTTTCCCTTGAAGGGCCAAAGTCCTCCTAAAAACTGACATCAGGCACCTGGGCAGCTGACTTTACTTACCCCTGGAAACAGGCCATCATTTGTTCCCAACTCCCTCTGCCGGGCACCAGGCCTCGGCCACCTACAATCCCGAACGGAACAGGATTTCTTCAAGATGCAAGCTGCCACAAACTGGAAGACTGGCTTCCCTTGGAGGGCCAAAGGCCTCCTACAAACTGACATCAGGCACCTGGGCAGCTGACTTTACTTACCCCTGGAAACAGGCCATCCTTTGTGCCCAACTCCCTCTGCTGGGCACCTGGCTTCGGGGAACCTACAATCTTGAACGGAATAGGATTTTTTCCAGATGGAAGCTGCATTGAACAGGAAGACTAGCATCACTTGGAGAGCCAAAGGCCTGCTACAAACTGACATCAGGCACCTGGGCAGCTGACTTTACTTATCCCTGGAAACAGGTTCTCATTTTTGCCCAACTCCCACAGCCGTGCGCCAGGCCTCGGTCACCTACGATCCCAAACGGAACAGGATTTCTTCCAGATGCAAGCTGCCACAAGCTGGAAGCCTGGCTTCTCATGGAGGGCCAAAGGCCTCCTACAAACTGACATCAGGCACCTGGGCAGCTGACTTTACTTACCCCTGGAAACAGGCCATCATTTGTGCCCAACTCCTGCAGCAGGGCACCAGGCCTCGGCCACCTACAATCCCAAACGGAACAGGATTATTTCCAGATGCAAGCAGCCACAAGCTGGAAGCCTGGCTTCCCATGGAGGAAACTTAGACACCTGCAAAGTGACATCAGGCACCTGGGCAGCTGACTTTACTTACCCCTGGAAACAGGCCATCATTTGTTCCCTACTCCCTCAGCAGGGCACCCGGCTCCGGCCACCTACAATCCCGAACGGAACAGGATTTCTTCCAGATGCAAGCTGCCACAAGCTGGAAGCCTGTCTTCCCTTGGAGGGCCAAAGGCCTCCTACAAACTGACATCAGGCACCTGGGCTGCTGACTTTACTTACCCCTGGAAACAGGCCATCATTTGTGCCCAACTCCCTCTGCCGGGCACCTGGCCTCGGCCACCTACAATTCGAACGGAACAGGATTTCTTCGCGATGCAAGCTGCCACAAACTGGAAGACTAGTTTCCCTTGAAAAGCCAAATGCCTACTACAAACTGACATCAGGCACCTGGGCAGCTGACTTTACTTACCCCTGGAAACAGGTCATCATCATCATTTGTGCCCAACTCCCTCTGCCGGGCGCCAGGCCTTGGCCACCGACAATCCCAAACGGAACAGGATTTCTTCCAGATGCAAGCAGCCACAAGCTGGAAGCCTGGCTTCCCTTGGAGGGCCAAAGGCCTCCTACAAACTGACATCAGGCACCTGGGCAGCAGACTTTACTTACCCCTGGAAACAGGCCATCCTTTGTGCCCAATTTCCTCTGCCGGGCACCTGGCCTCGGCCACCTACAATCCCGAACGGAACAGGATTTCTTCCAGATGCAAGCTGCCACAAACTGGAAGCCTGGCTTCCCATGGAGGGCCAAAGGCCTGCTACAAACTGACATCAGGCACCTGGGCAGCTGACTTTACTTACCCCTGGAAACAGGCCATCATTTGTGCCCAACTCCCTCTGCCAGGCACGTGGCCTCGGCCACCTACAATCCCGAGCAGAACAGCATTTCTTCCAGATGCAAGCTGCCACAAACTGGAAGACGAGCTTTTCTTGGAGGGCCAAAGTCCTCCTACAAACTGACATCAGGCACCTGGGCAGCTGAATTTACTTACCTCTGGAAACAGGCCATCCTTTGTGCCCAACTCCCTCTGCCGGGCAGCAGGCCTCGGCCACCTACATTCCCAAATAGAACAGGATTTCTTCCAGATGCAAGCAGCCACATACTGGAAGACTAGCTTCCCTTGGATGGCCAAAGGCCTCCTACAAACTGCCACCAAGTACCTGGGCAGCTAACTTTACTTAACCCTGGAAACAGGCCATCCTTTGTTCCCAACTGCTTTAGCCGGACACCAGGCCTCGGCCACCTACAATCCCAAACGGAACAGGATTTCTTCCAGATGCAAGCTGCCACAAGCTGGAAGCCTGGCTTCCCATGGAGGGCCAAAGGCCTCCTACAAACTGACATCAGGCACCTGGGCAGCTGACTTTACTTACCCCTGGAAACAGGCCATCCTTTGTTCCCAACTCCCTCTGCCGGGCACCTGGCCTCGGCCACCTACAATCCCAAACGGAACAGGATTTCGTTCCAGATGAAAGCTGCCACAAGCTGGAAGCCTGGCTTCCCTTGGAGGGCCAAAGGCCTCTTACAAACTGACATCAGGCACCTGGGCAGCTGACTTTACTTACCCCTGGAAACAGGCCATCCTTTGTTCCCAACTCCCTCTGCCGGGCACCTGTCCTCGGCCACCTACAATCCCGAACGGAACAGGATTTCTTCCAGATGCAAGCTGCCACAAGCTGGAAGCCTGGCTTCCCATGGAGGGCCAAAGGCCTCCTACAAACTGACATCAGGCACCTGGGCAGCTGACTTTACTTACCCCTGGAAACAGGCCATCCTTTGTTCCCAACTCCCTCTGCCGGGCACCTGGCCTCGGCCACCTACAATCCCAAACGGAACAGGATTTCGTTCCAGATGAAAGCTGCCACAAGCTGGAAGCCTGGCTTCCCTTGGAGGGCCAAAGGCCTCTTACAAACTGACATCAGGCACCTGGGCAGCTGACTTTACTTACCCCTGGAAACAGGCCATCCTTTGTTCCCAACTCCCTCTGCCGGGCACCTGTCCTCGGCCACCGACAATCCCGAACGGAACAGGATTTCTTCCAGATGCAAGCTGCCACAAGCTGGAAGCCTGGCTTCCCTTGGAGGGCCAAAGGCCTGCTACAAACTGACATCAGGCACCTGGGCAGCTGACTTTACTTATCCCTGGAAACAGGTTCTCATTTGTGCCCAACTCCCACAGCCGTGCACCAGGCCTCGGTCACCTACGATCCCAAACAGAACAGGATTTCTTCCAGATGCAAGCTGCCACAAGCTGGAAGCCTGGCTTCCCATAAAGGGCCAAAGGCCTCCTACAAACTGACATCAGGCACCTGGGCAGCTGACTTTACTTACCCCTGGAAACAGGCCATCCTTTGTTCCCAACTCCTGCAGCAGGGCACCAGGCCTCGGCCACCTACAATCCCAAACGGAACAGGATTTCTTCAAGATGCAAGCTGCCACAAGCTGGAAGCCTGGCTTCCCATGGAGGGCCAAGGCCTGCTACAAACTGACATCAGGCACCTGGGCAGCTGACTTTACTAACCCCTGGAAACAGGCCATCATTTGTGCCCAACTCCCTCTGCCGGGCACCAGGCCTCGGCGACCTACAATCCCGAACGGAACAGGATTATTTCCAGATGCAAGCAGCGACAAGCTGGAAGCCTGGCTTCCCATGGAGGAAACTTAGACACCTGCAAACTGACATCAGGCACCTGGGCAGCTGACTTTACTTACCCCTGGAAACAGGCCATCATTTGTTCCCAACTCCCTCTGCCGGGCACCAGGCCTCGGCCACCTACAATCCCGAACGGAACAGGATTTCTTCAAGATGCAAGCTGCCACAAACTGGAAGACTGGCTTCCCTTGGAGGGCCAAAGGCCTCCTACAAACTGACATCAGGCACCTGGGCAGCTGACTTTACTTACCCCTGGAAACAGGCCATCCTTTGTGCCCAACTCCCTCTGCTGGGCACCTGGCTTCGGGAACCTACAATCTTGAACGGAATAGGATTTTTTCCAGATGGAAGCTGCATTGAACAGGAAGACTAGCATCACTTGGAGAGCCAAAGGCCTGCTACAAACTGACATCAGGCACCTGGGCAGCTGACTTTACTTATCCCTGGAAACAGGTTCTCATTTTTGCCCAACTCCCACAGCCGTGCGCCAGGCCTCGGTCACCTACGATCCCAAACGGAACAGGATTTCTTCCAGATGCAAGCTGCCACAAGCTGGAAGCCTGGCTTCTCATGGAGGGCCAAAGGCCTCCTACAAACTGACATCAGGCACCTGGGCAGCTGACTTTACTTACCCCTGGAAACAGGCCATCATTTGTGCCCAACTCCTGCAGCAGGGCACCAGGCCTCGGCCACCTACAATCCCAAACGGAACAGGATTATTTCCAGATGCAAGCAGCCACAAGCTGGAAGCCTGGCTTCCCATGGAGGAAACTTAGACACCTGCAAAGTGACATCAGGCACCTGGGCAGCTGACTTTACTTACCCCTGGAAACAGGCCATCATTTGTTCCCTACTCCCTCAGCAGGGCACCCGGCTCCGGCCACCTACAATCCCGAACGGAACAGGATTTCTTCCAGATGCAAGCTGCCACAAGCTGGAAGCCTGTCTTCCCTTGGAGGGCCAAAGGCCTCCTACAAACTGACATCAGGCACCTGGGCTGCTGACTTTACTTACCCCTGGAAACAGGCCATCATTTGTGCCCAACTCCCTCTGCCGGGCACCTGGCCTCGGCCACCTACAATTCGAACGGAACAGGATTTCTTCGCGATGCAAGCTGCCACAAACTGGAAGACTAGTTTCCCTTGAAAAGCCAAATGCCTACTACAAACTGACATCAGGCACCTGGGCAGCTGACTTTACTTACCCCTGGAAACAGGTCATCATCATCATTTGTGCCCAACTCCCTCTGCCGGGCGCCAGGCCTTGGCCACCGACAATCCCAAACGGAACAGGATTTCTTCCAGATGCAAGCAGCCACAAGCTGGAAGCCTGGCTTCCCTTGGAGGGCCAAAGGCCTCCTACAAACTGACATCAGGCACCTGGGCAGCAGACTTTACTTACCCCTGGAAACAGGCCATCCTTTGTGCCCAATTTCCTCTGCCGGGCACCTGGCCTCGGCCACCTACAATCCCGAACGGAACAGGATTTCTTCCAGATGCAAGCTGCCACAAACTGGAAGCCTGGCTTCCCATGGAGGGCCAAAGGCCTGCTACAAACTGACATCAGGCACCTGGGCAGCTGACTTTACTTACCCCTGGAAACAGGCCATCATTTGTGCCCAACTCCCTCTGCCAGGCACGTGGCCTCGGCCACCTACAATCCCGAGCAGAACAGCATTTCTTCCAGATGCAAGCTGCCACAAACTGGAAGACGAGCTTTTCTTGGAGGGCCAAAGTCCTCCTACAAACTGACATCAGGCACCTGGGCAGCTGAATTTACTTACCTCTGGAAACAGGCCATCCTTTGTGCCCAACTCCCTCTGCCGGGCAGCAGGCCTCGGCCACCTACATTCCCAAATAGAACAGGATTTCTTCCAGATGCAAGCAGCCACATACTGGAAGACTAGCTTCCCTTGGATGGCCAAAGGCCTCCTACAAACTGCCACCAAGTACCTGGGCAGCTAACTTTACTTAACCCTGGAAACAGGCCATCCTTTGTTCCCAACTGCTTTAGCCGGACACCAGGCCTCGGCCACCTACAATCCCAAACGGAACAGGATTTCTTCCAGATGCAAGCTGCCACAAGCTGGAAGCCTGGCTTCCCATGGAGGGCCAAAGGCCTCCTACAAACTGACATCAGGCACCTGGGCAGCTGACTTTACTTACCCCTGGAAACAGGCCATCCTTTGTTCCCAACTCCCTCTGCCGGGCACCTGGCCTCGGCCACCTACAATCCCAAACGGAACAGGATTTCGTTCCAGATGAAAGCTGCCACAAGCTGGAAGCCTGGCTTCACTTGGAGGGCCAAAGGCCTCTTACAAACTGACATCAGGCACCTGGGCAGCTGACTTTACTTACCCCTGGAAACAGGCCATCCTTTGTTCCCAACTCCCTCTGCCGGGCACCTGTCCTCGGCCACCTACAATCCCGAACGGAACAGGATTTCTTCCAGATGCAAGCTGCCACAAGCTGGAAGCCTGGCTTCCCATGGAGGGCCAAAGGCCTCCTACAAACTGACATCAGGCACCTGGGCAGCTGACTTTACTTACCCCTGGAAACAGGCCATCCTTTGTTCCCAACTCCCTCTGCCGGGCACCTGGCCTCGGCCACCTACAATCCCAAACGGAACAGGATTTCGTTCCAGATGAAAGCTGCCACAAGCTGGAAGCCTGGCTTCCCTTGGAGGGCCAAAGGCCTCTTACAAACTGACATCAGGCACCTGGGCAGCTGACTTTACTTACCCCTGGAAACAGGCCATCCTTTGTTCCCAACTCCCTCTGCCGGGCACCTGTCCTCGGCCACCGACAATCCCGAACGGAACAGGATTTCTTCCAGATGCAAGCTGCCACAAGCTGGAAGCCTGGCTTCCCTTGGAGGGCCAAAGGCCTGCTACAAACTGACATCAGGCACCTGGGCAGCTGACTTTACTTATCCCTGGAAACAGGTTCTCATTTGTGCCCAACTCCCACAGCCGTGCACCAGGCCTCGGTCACCTACGATCCCAAACAGAACAGGATTTCTTCCAGATGCAAGCTGCCACAAGCTGGAAGCCTGGCTTCCCATAAAGGGCCAAAGGCCTCCTACAAACTGACATCAGGCACCTGGGCAGCTGACTTTACTTACCCCTGGAAACAGGCCATCCTTTGTTCCCAACTCCTGCAGCAGGGCACCAGGCCTCGGCCACCTACAATCCCAAACGGAACAGGATTTCTTCAAGATGCAAGCTGCCACAAGCTGGAAGCCTGGCTTCCCATGGAGGGCCAAGGCCTGCTACAAACTGACATCAGGCACCTGGGCAGCTGACTTTACTAACCCCTGGAAACAGGCCATCATTTGTGCCCAACTCCCTCTGCCGGGCACCAGGCCTCGGCGACCTACAATCCCGAACGGAACAGGATTATTTCCAGATGCAAGCAGCGACAAGCTGGAAGCCTGGCTTCCCATGGAGGAAACTTAGACACCTGCAAACTGACATCAGGCACCTGGGCAGCTGACTTTACTTACCCCTGGAAACAGGCCATCATTTGTTCCCTACTCCCTCAGCAGGGCGCCCGGCTCCGGCCACCTACAATCCCGAACGGAACAGGATTTCTTCCAGATGCAAGCTGCCACAAGCTGGAAGCCTGGCTTCCCTTGGAGGGCCAAAGGCCTCCTACAAACTGACATCAGGCACCTGGGCTGCTGACTTTACTTACCCCTGGAAACAGGCCATCATTTGTGCCCAACTCCCTCTGCCGGGCACCTGGCCTCGGCCACCTACAATTCGAACGGAACAGGATTTCTTCGCGATGCAAGCTGCCACAAACTGGAAGACTAGTTTCCCTTGAAAAGCCAAATGCCTACTACAAACTGACATCAGGCACCTTGGCAGCTGACTTTACTTACACCTGGAAACAGGTCATCATCATCATTTGTGCCCAACTCCCTCTGCCGGGCACCAGGCCTCGGCGACCGACAATCCCAAACGGAACAGGATTTCTTCCAGATGCAAGCAGCCACAAGCTGGAAGCCTGGCTTCCCTTGGAGGGCCAAAGGCCTCCTACAAACTGACATCAGGCACCTGGGCAGCAGACTTTACTTACCCCTGGAAACAGGCCATCCTTTGTGCCCAATTTCCTCTGCCGGGCACCTGGCCTCGGCCACCTACAATCCCGAACGGAACAGGATTTCTTCCAGATGCAAGCTGCCACAAGCTGGAAGCCTGGCTTCCCATGGAGGGCCAAAGGCCTGCTACAAACTGACATCAGGCACCTGGGCAGCTGACTTTACTTACCCCTGGAAACAGGCCATCATTTGTGCCCAACTCCCTCTGCCAGGCACGTGGCCTCGGCCACCTAAAATCCCGAGCAGAACAGCATTTCTTCCAGATGCAAGCTGCCACAAACTGGAAGACTAGCTTCCCTTGGAGGGCCAAAGTCCTCCTACAAACTGACATCAGGCACCTGGGCAGCTGACTTTACTTACCCCTGGAATCAGGCCATCATTTGTGCCCAACTCCCTCTGCCGGGCACCTGGCCTCGGCCACCTACAATACCGAATGGAACAGGATTTCTTCCAGATGCAAGCTGCCACAAACTGGAAGACTAGTTTCCCTTGAAGGGCCAAAGTCCTCCTACAAACTGACATCAGGCACCTGGGCAGCTGACTTTACTTACCCCTGGAAACAGGCCATCATTTGTTCCCAACTCCCTCTGCTGGGCACCAGGCCTCGGCCACCTACAATCCCGAACGGAACAGGATTTCTTCGCGATGCAAGCTGCCACAAACTGGAAGACTGGCTTCCCTTGGAGGGCCAAAGGCCTCCTACAAACTGACATCAGGCACCTGGGCAGCTGACTTTACTTACCCCTGGAAACAGGCCATCCTTTGTGCCCAACTCCCTCTGCCGGGCACCTGGCTTCGGGAACCTACAATCTTGAACGGAATAGGATTTTTTCCAGATGGAAACTGCATTGAACAGGAAGACTAGCATCACTTGGAGAGCCAAAGGCCTGCTACAAACTGACATCAGGCACCTGGGCAGCTGACTTTACTTATCCCTGGAAACAGGTTCTTATTTTTGCCCAACTCCCACTGCCGTGCGCCAGGCCTCGGTCACCTACGATCCCAAACGGAACAGGATTTCTTCCAGATGCAAGCTGCCACAAGCTGGAAGCCTGGCTTCTCATGGAGGGCCAAAGGCCTCCTACAAACTGACATCAGGCACCTGGGCAGCTGACTTTACTTACCCCTGGAAACAGGCCATCCTTTGTTCCCAACTCCTGCAGCAGGGCACCAGGCCTCGGCCACCTACAATCCCAAACGGAACAGGATTTCTTCAAGATGCAAGCTGCCACAAGCTGGAAGCCTGGCTTCCCATGGAGGGCCAAAGGCCTGCTACAAACTGATTCAAGGCACCTGGGCAGCTGACTTTACTAACCCCTGGAAACAGGCCATCATTTGTGCCCAACTCCCTCTGCCGGGCACCTGGCCTCGGCCACCTACAATCCCGAACGGAACAGGATTTCTTCCAGATGCAAGCTGCCACAAACTGGAAGATTAGCTTCCCTTGGAGGGCCAAAGGCCTGCTACAATCTGACATCAGGCACCTGGGCAGCTGACTTTACTTACCCCTGGAAACAGGCCATCATTTGTTCCCTACTCCCTCAGCAGGGCACCCGGCTCCGGCCACCTACAATCCCGAACGGAACAGGATTTCTTCCAGATGCAAGCTGCCACAAGCTGGAAGCCTGGCTTCCCTTGGAGGGCCAAAGGCCTCCTACAAACTGACATCAGGCACCTGGGCAGCTGACTTTACTTACCCCTGGAAACAGGCCATCATTTGTGCCCAACTCCCTCTGCTGGGCACCTGGCCTCGGCCACCTACAATTCGAACGGAACAGGATTTCTTCGCGATGCAAGCTGCCACAAACTGGAAGACTAGTTTCCCTTGAAAAGCCAAATGCCTACTACAAACTGACATCAGGCACCTGGGCAGCTGACTTTACTTACCCCTGGAAACAGGCCATCATCATTATTTGTGCCCAACTCCCTCTGCCGGGCACCTGTCCTCGGCCACCGACAATCCCGAACGGAACAGGATTTCTTCCAGATGCAAGCTGCCACAAGCTGGAAGCCTGGCTTCCCTTGGAGGGCCAAAGGCCTGCTACAAACTGACATCAGGCACCTGGGCAGCTGACTTTACTTATCCCTGGAAACAGGTTCTCATTTGTGCCCAACTCCCACAGCCGTGCACCAGGCCTCGGTCACCTACGATCCCAAACGGAACAGGATTTCTTCCAGATGCAAGCTGCCACAAGCTGGAAGCCTGGCTTCCCATGGAGGGCCAAAGGCCTCCTACAAACTGACATCAGGCACCTGGGCAGCTGACTTTACTTACCCCTGGAAACAGGCCATCCTTTGTTCCCAACTCCCTCTGCCGGGCACCAGGCCTCGGCCACCTACAATCCCGAACGGAACAGGATTATTTCCAGATGCAAGCAGCCACAAGCTGGAAGCCTGGCTTCCCATGGAGGAAACTTAGACACCTGCAAACTGACATCAGGCACCTGGGCAGCAGACTTTACTTACCCCTGGAAACAGGCCATCCTTTGTGCCCAATTTCCTCTGCCGGGCACCTGGCCTCGGCCACCTACAATCCCGAACGGAACAGGATTTCTTCCAGATGCAAGCTGCCACAAACTGGAAGCCTGGCTTCCCATGGAGGGCCAAAGGCCTGCTACAAACTGACATCAGGCACCTGGGCAGCTGACTTTACTTACCCCTGGAAACAGGCCATCATTTGTGCCCAACTCCCTCTGCCAGGCACGTGGCCTCGGCCACCTACAATCCCGAGCAGAACAGCATTTCTTCCAGATGCAAGCTGCCACAAACTGGAAGACTAGCTTTTCTTGGAGGGCCAAAGTCCTCCTACAAACTGACATCAGGCACCTGGGCAGCTGACTTTACTTACCCCTGGAAACAGGCCATCCTTTGTGCCCAACTCCCTCTGCCGGGCAGCAGGCCTCGGCCACCTACATTCCCAAATAGAACAGGATTTCTTCCAGATGCAAGCAGCCACAAACTGGAAGACTAGCTTCCCTTGGATGGCCAAAGGCCTCCTACAAACTGCCACCAAGTACCTGGGCAGCTAACTTTACTTAACCCTGGAAACAGGCCATCCTTTGTTCCCAACTCCTTTAGCCGGACACCAGGCCTCGGCCACCTACGATCCCAAACGGAACAGGATTTCTTCCAGATGCAAGCTGCCACAAGCTGGAAGCCTGGCTGCTCTTAAAGGGTCAAAGGCCTCCTACAAACTAACATCAGGCACCTGGGCAGCTGACTTTACTTACCCCTGGAAACAGGCCATCATTTGTGCCCAACTCCCTCTGCCGGGCACCAGGCCTCGGCCACCTACAATCCCGAATGGAACAGGATTTCTTCCAGATGCAAGCTGCCACAAACTGGAAGACTAGTTTCCCTTGAAGGGCCAAAGTCCTCCTACAAACTGACATCAGGCACCTGGGCAGCTGACTTTACTTACCCCTGGAAACAGGCCATCATTTGTGCCCAACACCCTCTGCCGGGCACCAGGCCTTGGCCACCTACAATCCCAAACGGAACAGGATTTCTTCCAGATGCAAGCTGCCACAAGCTGGAAGCCTGGCTTCCCATGGAGGGCCAAAGGCCTCCTACAAACTGACATCAGGCACCTGGGCAGCTGACTTTACTTACCCCTGGAAACAGGCCATCCTTTGTTCCCAACTCCCTCTGCCGGGCACCTGGCCTCGGCCACCTACAATCCCGAACGGAACAGGATTTCTTCCAGATGCAAGCTGCCACAAGCTGGAAGCCTAGCTTCCCTTGGAGGGCCAAAGGCCTCTTACAAACTGACATCAGGCACCTGGGCAGCTGACTTTACTTACCCCTGGAAACAGGCCATCCTTTGTTCCCAACTCCCTCTGCCGGGCACCTGTCCTCGGCCACCTACAATCCCGAACGGAACAGGATTTCTTCCAGATGCAAGCTGCCACAAGCTGGAAGCCTGGCTTCCCTTGGAGGGCCAAAGGCCTGCTACAAACTGACATCAGGCACCTGGGCAGCTGACTTTACTTATCCCTGGAAACAGGTTCTCATTTGTGCCCAACTCCCACAGCCGTGCACCAGGCCTCGGTCACCTACGATCCCAAACGGAACAGGATTTCTTCCAGATGCAAGCTGCCACAAGCTGGAAGCCTGGCTTCCCATGGAGGGCCAAAGGCCTCCTACAAACTGACATCAGGCACCTGGGCAGCTGACTTTACTTACCCCTGGAAACAGGCCATCCTTTGTTCCCAACTCCTGCAGCAGGGCACCAGGCCTCGGCCACCTACAATCCCAAACGGAACAGGATTTCTTCAAGATGCAAGCTGCCACAAGCTGGAAGCCTGGCTTCCCATGGAGGGCCAAAGGCCTGCTACAAACTGATTCAAGGCACCTGGGCAGCTGACTTTACTAACCCCTGGAAACAGGCCATCATTTGTGCCCAACTCCCTCAGCAGGGCACCTGTCCTCGGCCACCTACAATCCCGAACGGAACAGGATTTCTTCCAGATGCAAGCTGCCACAAACTGGAAACGTGGCTTCACTTGGAGGGCCAAAGGCCTGCTACAAACTGACATCAGGCACCTGGGCAGCTGACTTTACTTACCCCTGGAAACAGGCCATCCTTTGTGCCCAACTCCCTCTGCCGGGCACCAGGCCTCGGCCACCTACAATCCCGAACGGAACAGGATTATTTCCAGATGCAAGCAGCCACAAGCTGGAAGCCTGGCTTCCCATGGAGGAAACTTAGACACCTGCAAACTGACATCAGGCACCTGGGCAGCTGACTTTACTTACCCCTGGAAACAGGCCATCATTTGTTCCCTACTCCCTCAGCAGGGCACCCGGCTCCGGCCACCTACAATCCTGAACGGAACAGGATTTCTTCCAGATGCAAGCTGCCACAAGCTGGAAGCCTGGCTTCCCTTGGAGGGCCAAAGGCCTCCTACAAACTGACATCAGGCACCTGGGCTGCTGACTTTACTTACCCCTGGAAACAGGCCATCATTTGTGCCCAACTCCCTCTGCCGGGCACCTGGCCTCGGCCACCTACAATTCGAACGGAACAGGATTTCTTCGCGATGCAAGCTGCCACAAACTGGAAGACTAGTTTCCCTTGAAAAGCCAAATGCCTACTACAAACTGACATCAGGCACCTTGGCAGCTGACTTTACTTACCCCTGGAAACAGGTCATCATCATCATTTGTGCCCAACTCCCTCTGCCGGGCACCAGGCCTCGGCCACCGACAATCCCAAACGGAACAGGATTTCTTCCAGATGCAAGCAGCCACAAGCTGGAAGCCTGGCTTCCCTTGGAGGGCCAAAGGCCTCCTACAAACTGACATCAGGCACCTGGGCAGCAGACTTTACTTACCCCTGGAAACAGGCCATCCTTTGTGCCCAATTTCCTCTGCCGGGCACCTGGCCTCGGCCACCTACAATCCCGAACGGAACAGGATTTCTTCCAGATGCAAGCTGCCACAAGCTGGAAGCCTGGCTTCCCATGGAGGGCCAAAGGCCTGCTACAAACTGACATCAGGCACCTGGGCAGCTGACTTTACTTACCCCTGGAAACAGGCCATCATTTGTGCCCAACTCCCTCTGCCAGGCACGTGGCCACGGCCACCTAAAATCCCGAGCAGAACAGCATTTCTTCCAGATGCAAGCTGCCACAAACTGGAAGACTAGCTTCCCTTGGAGGGCCAAAGTCCTCCTACAAACTGACATCAGGCACCTGGGCAGCTGACTTTACTTACCCCTGGAATCAGGCCATCATTTGTGCCCAACTCCCTCTGCCGGGCACCTGGCCTCGGCCACCTACAATCCCGAATGGAACAGGATTTCTTCCAGATGCAAGCTGCCACAAACTGGAAGACTAGTTTCCCTTGAAGGGCCAAAGTCCTCCTACAAACTGACATCAGGCACCTGGGCAGCTGACTTTACTTACCCCTGGAAACAGGCCATCATTTGTTCCCAACTCCCTCTGCCGGGCAGCAGGCCTCGGCCACCTACAATCCCGAACGGAACAGGATTTCTTCAAGATGCAAGCTGCCACAAACTGGAAGACTAGCTTCCCTTGGAGGGCCAAAGGCCTCCTACAAACTGACATCAGGCACCTGGGCAGCTGACTTTACTTACCCCTGGAAACAGGCCATCCTTTGTGCCCAACTCCCTCTGCTGGGCACCTGGCTTCGGGAACCTACAATCTTGAACGGAATAGGATTTTTTCCAGATGGAAGCTGCATTGAACAGGAAGACTAGCATCACTTGGAGAGCCAAAGGCCTGCTACAAACTGACATCAGGCACCTGGGCAGCTGACTTTACTTATCCCTGGAAACAGGTTCTCATTTTTCCCCAACTCCCACAGCCGTGCGCCAGGCCTCGGTCACCTACGATCCCAAACGGAACAGGATTTCTTCCAGATGCAAGCTGCCACAAGCTGGAAGCCTGGCTTCTCATGGAGGGCCAAAGGCCTGCTACAAACTGACATCAGGCACCTGGGCAGCTGACTTTACTTACCCCTGGAAACAGGCCATCCTTTGTTCCCAACTCCTGCAGCAGGGCACCAGGCCTCGGCCACCTACAATCCCAAACGGAACAGGATTTCTTCAAGATGCAAGCTGCCACAAGCTGGAAGCCTGGCTTCCCATGGAGGGCCAAAGGCCTGCTACAAACTGATTCAAGGCACCTGGGCAGCTGACTTTACTTATCCCTGGAAACAGGTTCTCATTTGTGCCCAACTCCCACAGCCGTGCACCAGGCCTCGGTCACCTACGATCCCAAACGGAACAGGATTTCTTCCAGATGCAAGCTGCCACAAGCTGGAAGCCTGGCTTCCCATGGAGGGCCAAAGGCCTCCTACAAACTGACATCAGGCACCTGGGCAGCTGACTTTACTTACCCCTGGAAACAGGCCATCCTTTGTTCCCAACTCCTGCAGCAGGGCACCAGGCCTCGGCCACCTACAATCCCAAACGGAACAGGATTTCTTCAAGATGCAAGCTGCCACAAGCTGGAAGCCTGGCTTCCCATGGAGGGCCAAAGGCCTGCTACAAACTGATTCAAGGCACCTGGGCAGCTGACTTTACTAACCCCTGGAAACAGGCCATCATTTGTGCCCAACTCCCTCAGCAGGGCACCAGGCCTCGGCCACCTACAATCCCGAACGGAACAGGATTATTTCCAGATGCAAGCAGCCACAAGCTGGAAGCCTGGCTTCCCATGGAGGAAACTTAGACACCTGCAAACTGACATCAGGCACCTGGGCAGCTGACTTTACTTACCCCTGGAACCAGGCCATCATTTGTTCCCTACTCCCTCAGCAGGGCACCCGGCTCCGGCCACCTACAATCCTGAACGGAACAGGATTTCTTCCAGATGCAAGCTGCCACAAGCTGGAAGCCTGGCTTCCCTTGGAGGGCCAAAGGCCTCCTACAAACTGACATCAGGCACCTGGGCTGCTGACTTTACTTACCCCTGGAAACAGGCCATCATTTGTGCCCAACTCCCTCTGCCGGGCACCTGGCCTCGGCCACCTACAATTCGAACGGAACAGGATTTCTTCGCGATGCAAGCTGCCACAAACTGGAAGACTAGTTTCCCTTGAAAAGCCAAATGCCTACTACAAACTGACATCAGGCACCTTGGCAGCTGACTTTACTTACCCCTGGAAACAGGTCATCATCATCATTTGTGCCCAACTCCCTCTGCCGGGCACCAGGCCTCGGCCACCGACAATCCCAAACGGAACAGGATTTCTTCCAGATGCAAGCAGCCACAAGCTGGAAGCCTGGCTTCCCTTGGAGGGCCAAAGGCCTCCTACAAACTGACATCAGGCACCTGGGCAGCTGACTTTACTTACCCCTGGAAACAGGCCATCCTTTGTGCCCAACTCTTTCTGCCGGGCACCTGGCCTCGGCCACCTATAATCCCGAACGGAACAGGATTTCTTCCAGATGCAAGCTGCCACAAACTGGAAGACTAGCTTCCCTTGGAGGGCCAAAGGCCTCCTACAAACTGACATCAGGCACCTGGGCAGCTGACTTTACTTACCCCTGGAAACAGGCCATCCTTTGTGCCCAACTCCCTCAGCAGGCCACCCGGCTCCGGACACCTACAATGCCGAACGGAACAGGATTTCTTCCAGATGCAAGCTGCCACAAGCTGGAAGCCTGGCATCCCATGGAGGGCCAAAGGCCTGCTACAAACTGACATCAGGCACCTGGGCAGCTGACTTTACTTACCCCTGGAAACAGGCCATCATTTGTGCCCAACTCCCTCTGCCGGGCACCTGGCCTCAGCCACCTAAAATCCCGAATGGAACAAGATTTCTTCCAGATGCAAGCTGCCACAATCTGGAAGACTTGCTTGCCTTGGAGGGCCAAAGGCCTCCTGCAAACTGACATCAGGCACCTGGGCAGCTGACTTTACTTACCTCTGAAAACAGGCCATCCTTTGTGCCCAACTCCTTCTGCCGGGCACCAGGCGTCGGCCACCTACAATCCCGAACGAAAAAGGATTTCTTCCAGATGCAAGGTGCCACAAACTGGAAGACTACCTTCCCATGGAGGGCCAAAGGCCTCCTACAGACTGACATCAGGCACCTGGGCAGCTGACTTTACTTACCCCTGGAAACAGGCCATCCTTTGTTCCCAACTCCCTCTGCCGGGCACCTGGCCTCGGCCACCTACAATCATGAGCAGAACAGCATTTCTTCCAGATGCAAGCTGCCACAAACTGGAAGACTAGCTTCCCTTGGAGGGCCAAAGGCCTCCTACAAACTGACATCAGGCACCTGGGCAGGTAACTTTACTTACCCCTGGAAACAGGCCATCCTTTGTGCCCAACTCCCTCTGCCGGGCACCTGGCCTCGGCCACCTACAATCCCGAACGGAACAGGATTTCTTCCAGATGCAAGCTGCCACAAACTGGAAGACTAGCTTCCCTTGCAGGGACAAAGGCCTCCTACAAACTGACATCAGGCACCTGGGCACCTGAATTTACTTACCTCTGGAAACAGGCCATCTTTGTGCCCAACTCCCTCTGTCGGGCACCAGGCTTCGGCCACCTATAATACCGAATAGACAGGATTTCTTCCAGATGCAAGCTGCCACAAACTGGAAGACTGGCTTCCCTTGGAGGGCCAAAGGCCTCCTACAAACTCACATCAGGCACCTGGGCAGCTGACTTTACTTACCCCTGGAAACAGGCCATCCTTTGTGCCCAACTCCCTCTGCCGGGCACCCGGCTTCGGGAACCTACAATCTTGAACGGAATAGGATTTTTTCCAGATGGAAGCTGCATTGAGCAGGAAGACTAGCATCACTTGGAGAGCCAAAGGCCTGCTACAAACTGACATCAGGCACCTGGGCAGCTGACTTTACTTACCCCTTGAAACAGGTTCTCATTTTTGCCCAACTCCCACAGCCGGGCACCAGGCCTCGGTCACCTACGATCCCAAACGGAACAGGATTTCTTCCAGATGCAAGCTGCCACAAGCTGGAAGCCTGGCTTCCCATGGAGGGCCAAAGGCCTGCTACAAACTGACATCAGGCACCTGGGCAGCTGACTTTACTTACCCCTGGAAACAGGCCATCCTTTGTTCCCAACTCCTGCAGCAGGGCACAAGGGGTCAGCCACCTACAATCCCAAACGGAACAGGATTTCTTCCAGATGCAAGCTGCCACAAACTGGAAGATTAGCTTCCCTTGGAGGGCCAAAGGCCTGCTACAAACTGACATCAGGCACCTGGGCAGCTGACTTTACTTACCCCTGGAAACAGGCCATCCTTTGTGCCCAACTCCCTCTGCCGGGCACCAGGCCTCGGCCACCTACAATCCCGAACGGAACAGGATTATTTCCAGATGCAAGCAGCCACAAGCTGGAAGCCTGGCTTCCCATGGAGGAACATTAGCAACCTGCAAACTGACATCAGGCACCTGGGCAGCTGACTTTACTTACCCCTGGAAACAGGCCATCATTTGTTCCCTACTCCCTCAGCAGGGCACCCGGCTCCGGCCACCTACAATCCCGAACGGAACAGGATTTCTTCCAGATGCAAGCTGCCACAAGCTGGAAGCCTGGCTTCCCTTGGAGGGCCAAAGGGCTCCTACAAACTGCCATCAGGCACCTGGGCAGCTGACTTTACTTACCCCTGGAAACAGGCCATCATTTGTGCCAAACTCCCTCTGCCGGGCACCTGGCCTCGGCCACCTACAATTCGAACGGAAGAGGATTTCTTCGCGATGCAAGCTGCCACAAACTGGATGACTAGTTTCCCTTGAAAAGCCAAATGCCTACTACAAACTGACATCAGGCACCTGGGCAGCTGACTTTACTTACCCCTGGAAACAGGCCATCATTTGTGCCCAACTCCCTCTGCTGGGCACCAGGCCTCGGCCACCTACAATCCCGAACGGAACAGGATTTCTTCCAGATGCAAGCTGCCACAAGCTGGAAGCCTGGCTTCCCATGGAGGGCCAAAGGCCTCCTACAAACTGACATCAGGCACCTGGGCAGCTGACTTTACTTACCCCTGGAAACAGGCCATCCTTTGTTCCCTACTCCTGCAGCAGGGCACCAGGTCTCGGCCACCTACAATCCCAAACGGAACAGGATTTCTTCAAGATGCAAGCTGCCACAAACTGGAAGACTAGCTTCCCTTGGAGGGCCAAAGGCCTCCTACAAACTGACATCAGACACCTGGGCAGCTGACTTTACTTACCCCTGGAAACAGGCCATCCTTTGTTCCCTACTCCCTCGACAGGGCACCCGGTTCCGGACACCTTCAATTCCGAACGGAACAGGATTTCTTCCAGATTCAAGCTGCCACAAGCTGGTAGCCTGGCTTCCCTTGGAGGGCCAAAGGCCTCCTACAAACTGACATCAGGCACCTGGGCAGCTGACTTTACTTACCTCTGGAAACAGGCCATCCTTTGTGCCCAACTCCCTCTGCCGGGCAGCAGGCCTCGGCCACCTACATTCCCAAATAGAACAGGATTTCTTCCAGATGCAAGCAGCCACAAACTGGAAGACTAGCTTCCCTTGGATGGCCAAAGGCCTCCTACAAACTGACACCAAGCACCTGGGCAGCTAACTTTACTTAACCCTGGAAACAGGCCATCCTTTGTTCCCAACTCCCTTAGCCGGACACCAGGCCTCGGCCACCTACGATCCCAAACGGAACAGGATTTCTTCCAGATGCAAGCTGCCACAAGCTGGAAGCCTGGCTGCTCTTGGAGGGTCAAAGGCCTCCTACAAACTGACATCAGGCACCTGGGCAGCTGACTTTACTTACCCCTGGAAACAGGCCATCATTTGTGCCCAACTCCCTCTGCCGGGCACCTGGCCTCGGCCACCTACAATCCCGAATGGAACAGGATTTCTTCCAGATGCAAGCTGCCACAAACTGGAAGACTAGTTTCCCTTGAAGGGCCAAAGTCCTCCTACAAACTGACATCAGGCACCTGGGCAGCTGACTTTACTTACCCCTGGAAACAGGCCATCATTTGTGCCCAACTCCCTCTGCCGGGCACCAGGCCTTGGCCACCTACAATCCCAAATGGAACAGGATTTCTTCCAGATGCAAGCTGCCACAAGCTGGAAGCCTGGCTTCCCATGGAGGGCCAAAGGCCTCCTACAAACTGACATCAAGCACCTGGGCAGCTGACTTTACTTACCCCTGGAAACAGGCCATCCTTTGTTCCCAACTCCCTCTGCCGGGCACCTGGCCTCGGCCACCTACAATCCCGAACGGAACAGGATTTCTTCCAGATGCAAGCTGCCACAAGCTGGAAGCCTGGCTTCCCTTGGAGGGCCAAAGGCCTCTTACAAACTGACATCAGGCACCTGGGCAGCTGACTTTACTTACCCCTGGAAACAGGCCATCCTTTGTTCCCAACTCCCTCTGCCGGGCACCTGTCCTCGGCCACCTACAATCCCGAACGGAACAGGATTTCTTCCAGATGCAAGCTGCCACAAGCTGGAAGCCTGGCTTCCCTTGGAGGGCCAAAGGCCTGCTACAAACTGACATCAGGCACCTGGGCAGCTGACTTTACTTACCCCTGGAAACAGGTTCTCATTTGTGCCCAACTCCCACAGCCGTGCACCAGGCCTCGGTCACCTACGATCCCAAACGGAACAGGATTTCTTCCAGATGCAAGCTGCCACAAGCTGGAAGCCTGGCTTCCCATGGAGGGCCAAAGGCCTCCTACAAACTGACATCAGGCACCTGGGCAGCTGACTTTACTTACCCCTGGAAACAGGCCATCCTTTGTTCCCAACTCCTGCAGCAGGGCACCAGGCCTCGGCCACCTACAATCCCAAACGGAACAGGATTTCTTCAAGATGCAAGCTGCCACAAGCTGGAAGCCTGGCTTCCCATGGAGGGCCAAGGCCTGCTACAAACTGATTCAAGGCACCTGGGCAGCTGACTTTACTAACCCCTGGAAACAGGCCATCATTTGTGCCCAACTCCCTCAGCAGGGCACCTGTCCTCGGCCACCTACAATCCCGAACGGAACAGGATTTCTTCCAGATGCAAGCTGCCACAAACTGGAAGATTAGCTTCCCTTGGAGGGCCAAAGGTCTGCTACAAACTGACATCAGGCACCTGGGCAGCTGACTTTACTTACCCCTGGAAACAGGCCATCCTTTGTGCCCAACTCCCTCTGCCGGGCACCAGGCCTCGGCCACCTACAATCCCGAACGGAACAGGATTATTTCCAGATGCAAGCAGCCACAAGCTGGAAGCCTGGCTTCCCATGGAGGAAACTTAGACACCTGCAAACTGACATCAGGCACCTGGGCAGCTGACTTTACTTACCCCTGGAAACAGGCCATCATTTGTTCCCTACTCCCTCAGCAGGGCACCCGGCTCCGGCCACCTACAATCCCGAACGGAACAGGATTTCTTCCAGATGCAAGCTGCCACAAGCTGGAAGCCTGGCTTCCCTTGGAGGGCCAAAGGCCTCCTACAAACTGACATCAGGCACCTGGGCTGCTGACTTTACTTACCCCTGGAAACAGGCCATCATTTGTGCCCAACTCCCTCTGCCGGGCACCTGGCCTCGGCCACCTACAATTCGAACGGAACAGGATTTCTTCGCGATGCAAGCTGCCACAAACTGGAAGACTAGTTTCCCTTGAAAAGCCAAATGCCTACTACAAACTGACATCAGGCACCTTGGCAGCTGACTTTACTTACCCCTGGAAACAGGTCATCATCATCATTTGCGCCCAACTCCCTCTGCCGGGCACCAGGTCTCGGCCACCGACAATCCCAAACGGAACAGGATTTCTTCCAGATGCAAGCAGCCACAAGCTGGAAGCCTGGCTTCCCTTGGAGGGCCAAAGGCCTCCTACAAACTGACATCAGGCACCTGGGCAGCAGACTTTACTTACCCCTGGAAACAGGCCATCCTTTGTGCCCAATTTCCTCTGCCGGGCACCTGGCCTCGGCCACCTACAATCCCGAACGGAACAGGATTTCTTCCAGATGCAAGCTGCCACAAGCTGGAAGCCTGGCTTCCCATGGAGGGCCAAAGTCCTCCTACAAACTGACATCAGGCACCTGGGCAGCTGACTTTACTTACCCCTGGAAACAGTCCATCATTTGTGCCCAACTCCCTCTGCCAGGCACGTGGCCTCGGCCACCTAAAATCCCGAGCAGAACAGCATTTCTTCCAGATGCAAGCTGCCACAAACTGGAAGACTAGCTTCCCTTGGAGGGCCAAAGTCCTCCTACAAACTGACATCAGGCACCTGGGCAGCTGACTTTACTTACCCCTGGAAACAGGCCATCATTTGTGCCCAACTCCCTCTGCCGGGCACCTGGCCTCGGCCACCTACAATCCCGAATGGAACAGGATTTCTTCCAGATGCAAGCTGCCACAAACTGGAAGACTAGTTTCCCTTGAAGGGCCAAAGTCCTCCTACAAACTGACATCAGGCACCTGGGCAGCTGACTTTACTTAACCCTGGAAACAGGCCATCATTTGTTCCCAACTCCCTCTGCCGGGCACCAGGCCTCGGCCACCTACAATCCCGAACGGAACAGGATTTCTTCCAGATGCAAGCTGCCACAAACTGGAAGACTGGCTTCCCTTGGAGGGCCAAAGGCCTCCTACAAACTGACATCAGGCACCTGGGCAGCTGACTTTACTTACCCATGGAAACAGGCCATCCTTTGTGCCCAACTCCCTCTGCTGGGCACCTGGCTTCGGGAACCTACAATCTTGAACGGAATAGGATTTTTTCCAGATGGAAGCTGCATTGAACAGGAAGACTAGCATCACTTGGAGAGCCAAAGGCCTGCTACAAACTGACATCAGGCACCTGGGCAGCTGACTTTACTTACCCCTGGAAACAGGCCATCATTTGTGCCCAACTCCCTCTGCCGGGCACCTGGCCTCGGCCACCTACAATTCGAACGGAACAGGATTTCTTCGCGATGCAAGCTGCCACAAACTGGAAGACTAGTTTCCCTTGAAAAGCCAAATGCCTACTACAAACTGACATCAGGCACCTTGGCAGCTGACTTTACTTACCCCTGGAAACAGGTCATCATCATCATTTGCGCCCAACTCCCTCTGCCGGGCACCAGGTCTCGGCCACCGACAATCCCAAACGGAACAGGATTTCTTCCAGATGCAAGCAGCCACAAGCTGGAAGCCTGGCTTCCCTTGGAGGGCCAAAGGCCTCCTACAAACTGACATCAGGCACCTGGGCAGCAGACTTTACTTACCCCTGGAAACAGGCCATCCTTTGTGCCCAATTTCCTCTGCCGGGCACCTGGCCTCGGCCACCTACAATCCCGAACGGAACAGGATTTCTTCCAGATGCAAGCTGCCACAAGCTGGAAGCCTGGCTTCCCCATGGAGGGCCAAAGTCCTCCTACAAACTGACATCAGGCACCTGGGCAGCTGACTTTACTTACCCCTGGAAACAGTCCATCATTTGTGCCCAACTCCCTCTGCCAGGCACGTGGCCTCGGCCACCTAAAATCCCGAGCAGAACAGCATTTCTTCCAGATGCAAGCTGCCACAAACTGGAAGACTAGCTTCCCTTGGAGGGCCAAAGTCCTCCTACAAACTGACATCAGGCACCTGGGCAGCTGACTTTACTTACCCCTGGAAACAGGCCATCATTTGTGCCCAACTCCCTCTGCCGGGCACCTGGCCTCGGCCACCTACAATCCCGAATGGAACAGGATTTCTTCCAGATGCAAGCTGCCACAAACTGGAAGACTAGTTTCCCTTGAAGGGCCAAAGTCCTCCTACAAACTGACATCAGGCACCTGGGCAGCTGACTTTACTTACCCCTGGAAACAGGCCATCATTTGTTCCCAACTCCCTCTGCCGGGCACCAGGCCTCGGCCACCTACAATCCCGAACGGAACAGGATTTCTTCCAGATGCAAGCTGCCACAAACTGGAAGACTGGCTTCCCTTGGAGGGCCAAAGGCCTCCTACAAACTGACATCAGGCACCTGGGCAGCTGACTTTACTTACCCCTGGAAACAGGCCATCCTTTGTGCCCAACTCCCTCTGCTGGGCACCTGGCTTCGGGAACCTACAATCTTGAACGGAATAGGATTTTTTCCAGATGGAAGCTGCATTGAACAGGAAGACTAGCATCACTTGGAGAGCCAAAGGCCTGCTACAAACTGACATCAGGCAACTGGGCAGCTGACTTTACTTATCCCTGGAAACAGGTTCTCATTTTTCCCCAACTCCCACAGCCGTGCGCCAGGCCTCGGTCACCTACGGTCCCAAACGGAACAGGATTTCTTCCAGATGCAAGCTGCCACAAGCTGGAAGCCTGGCTTCCCATGGAGGGCCAAAGGCCTGCTACAAACTGATTCAAGGCACCTGGGCAGCTGACTTTACTAACCCCTGGAAACAGGCCATCATTTGTGCCCAACTCCCTCTGCCGGGCACCTGGCCTCGCCCACCTACAATCCCAAACGGAACAGGATTTCTTCCAGATGCAAGCTCCCACAAACTGGAAGATTAGCTTCCCTTGGAGGGCCAAAGGCCTGCTACAAACTGACATCAGGCACCTGGGCAGCTGACTTTACTTACCCCTGGAAACAGGCCATCATTTGTTCCCTACTCCCTCAGCAGGGCACCCGGCTCCGGCCACCTACAATCCCGAACGGAACAGGATTTCTTCCAGATGCAAGCTGCCACAAGCTGGAAGCCTGGCTTCCCTTGGAGGGCCAAAGGCCTCCTACAAACTGACATCAGGCACCTGGGCAGCTGACTTTACTTACCCCTGGAAACAGGCCATCATTTGTGCCCAACTCCCTCTGCCGGGCACCTGGCCTCGGCCACCTACAATTCGAACGGAACAGGATTTCTTCGCGATGAAAGCTGCCACAAACTGGAAGACTAGTTTCCCTTGAAAAGCCAAATGCCTACTACAAACTGACATCAGGCACCTGGGCAGCTGACTTTACTTACCCCTGGAAACAGGCCATCATTTGTTCCCAACTCCCTCTGCCGGGCACCTGGCCTCGGCCACCTACAATCCCGAATGGAACAGGATTTCTTCCAGATGCAAGCTGCCACAAACTGGAAGACTGGTTTCCCTTGAAGGGCCAAAGTCCTCCTAAAAACTGACATCAGGCACCTGGGCAGCTGACTTTACTTACCCCTGGAAACAGGCCATCCTTTGTGCCCAACTCCCTCTGCTGGGCACCTGGCTTCGGGAACCTACAATCTTGAACGGAATAGGATTTTTTCCAGATGGAAGCTGCATTGAACAGGAAGACTAGCATCACTTGGAGAGCCAAAGGCCTGCTACAAACTGACATCAGGCACCTGGGCAGCTGACTTTACTTATCCCTGGAAACAGGTTCTCATTTTTGCCCAACTCCCAGAGCCGTGCGCCAGGCCTCGGTCACCTACGATCCCAAACGGAACAGGATTTCTTCCAGATGCAAGCTGCCACAAGCTGGAAGCCTGGCTTCTCATGGAGGGCCAAAGGCCTCCTACAAACTGACATCAGGCACCTGGGCAGCTGACTTTACTTACCCCTGGAAACAGGCCATCATTTGTGCCCAACTCCTGCAGCAGGGCACCAGGCCTCGGCCACCTACAATCCCAAACGGAACAGGATTATTTCCAGATGCAAGCAGCCACAAGCTGGAAGCCTGGCTTCCCATGGAGGAAACTTAGACACCTGCAAAGTGACATCAGGCACCTGGGCAGCTGACTTTACTTACCCCTGGAAACAGGCCATCATTTGTTCCCTACTCCCTCAGCAGGGCACCCGGCTCCGGCCACCTACAATCCCGAACGGAACAGGATTTCTTCCAGATGCAAGCTGCCACAAGCTGGAAGCCTGTCTTCCCTTGGAGGGCCAAAGGCCTCCTACAAACTGACATCAGGCACCTGGGCTGCTGACTTTACTTACCCCTGGAAACAGGCCATCATTTGTGCCCAACTCCCTCTGCCGGGCACCTGGCCTCGGCCACCTACAATTCGAACGGAACAGGATTTCTTCGCGATGCAAGCTGCCACAAACTGGAAGACTAGTTTCCCTTGAAAAGCCAAATGCCTACTACAAACTGACATCAGGCACCTGGGCAGCTGACTTTACTTACCCCTGGAAACAGGTCATCATCATCATTTGTGCCCAACTCCCTCTGCCGGGCGCCAGGCCTCGGCCACCGACAATCCCAAACGGAACAGGATTTCTTCCAGATGCAAGCAGCCACAAGCTGGAAGCCTGGCTTCCCTTGGAGGGCCAAAGGCCTCCTACAAACTGACATCAGGCACCTGGGCAGCAGACTTTACTTACCCCTGGAAACAGGCCATCCTTTGTGCCCAATTTCCTCTGCCGGGCACCTGGCCTCGGCCACCTACAATCCCGAACGGAACAGGATTTCTTCCAGATGCAAGCTGCCACAAGCTGGAAGCCTGGCTTCCCATGGAGGGCCAAAGTCCTCCTACAAACTGACATCAGGCACCTGGGCAGCTGACTTTACTTACCCCTGGAAACAGTCCATCATTTGTGCCCAACTCCCTCTGCCAGGCACGTGGCCTCGGCCACCTAAAATCCCGAGCAGAACAGCATTTCTTCCAGATGCAAGCTGCCACAAACTGGAAGACTAGCTTCCCTTGGAGGGCCAAAGTCCTCCTACAAACTGACATCAGGCACCTGGGCAGCTGACTTTACTTACCCCTGGAAACAGGCCATCATTTGTGCCCAACTCCCTCTGCCGGGCACCTGGCCTCGGCCACCTACAATCCCGAATGGAACAGGATTTCTTCCAGATGCAAGCTGCCACAAACTGGAAGACTAGTTTCCCTTGAAGGGCCAAAGTCCTCCTACAAACTGACATCAGGCACCTGGGCAGCTGACTTTACTTACCCCTGGAAACAGGCCATCATTTGTTCCCAACTCCCTCTGCCGGGCACCAGGCCTCGGCCACCTACAATCCCGAACGGAACAGGATTTCTTCCAGATGCAAGCTGCCACAAACTGGAAGACTGGCTTCCCTTGGAGGGCCAAAGGCCTCCTACAAACTGACATCAGGCACCTGGGCAGCTGACTTTACTTACCCCTGGAAACAGGCCATCCTTTGTGCCCAACTCCCTCTGCTGGGCACCTGGCTTCGGGAACCTACAATCTTGAACGGAATAGGATTTTTTCCAGATGGAAGCTGCATTGAACAGGAAGACTAGCATCACTTGGAGAGCCAAAGGCCTGCTACAAACTGACATCAGGCACCTGGGCAGCTGACTTTACTTACCCCTGGAAACAGGCCATCATTTGTGCCCAACTCCCTCTGCCGGGCACCTGGCCTCGGCCACCTACAATTCGAACGGAACAGGATTTCTTCGCGATGCAAGCTGCCACAAACTGGAAGACTAGTTTCCCTTGAAAAGCCAAATGCCTACTACAAACTGACATCAGGCACCTTGGCAGCTGACTTTACTTACCCCTGGAAACAGGTCATCATCATCATTTGCGCCCAACTCCCTCTGCCGGGCACCAGGTCTCGGCCACCGACAATCCCAAACGGAACAGGATTTCTTCCAGATGCAAGCAGCCACAAGCTGGAAGCCTGGCTTCCCTTGGAGGGCCAAAGGCCTCCTACAAACTGACATCAGGCACCTGGGCAGCAGACTTTACTTACCCCTGGAAACAGGCCATCCTTTGTGCCCAATTTCCTCTGCCGGGCACCTGGCCTCGGCCACCTACAATCCCGAACGGAACAGGATTTCTTCCAGATGCAAGCTGCCACAAGCTGGAAGCCTGGCTTCCCATGGAGGGCCAAAGTCCTCCTACAAACTGACATCAGGCACCTGGGCAGCTGACTTTACTTACCCCTGGAAACAGTCCATCATTTGTGCCCAACTCCCTCTGCCAGGCACGTGGCCTCGGCCACCTAAAATCCCGAGCAGAACAGCATTTCTTCCAGATGCAAGCTGCCACAAACTGGAAGACTAGCTTCCCTTGGAGGGCCAAAGTCCTCCTACAAACTGACATCAGGCACCTGGGCAGCTGACTTTACTTACCCCTGGAAACAGGCCATCATTTGTGCCCAACTCCCTCTGCCGGGCACCTGGCCTCGGCCACCTACAATCCCGAATGGAACAGGATTTCTTCCAGATGCAAGCTGCCACAAACTGGAAGACTAGTTTCCCTTGAAGGGCCAAAGTCCTCCTACAAACTGACATCAGGCACCTGGGCAGCTGACTTTACTTACCCCTGGAAACAGGCCATCATTTGTTCCCAACTCCCTCTGCCGGGCACCAGGCCTCGGCCACCTACAATCCCGAACGGAACAGGATTTCTTCCAGATGCAAGCTGCCACAAACTGGAAGACTGGCTTCCCTTGGAGGGCCAAAGGCCTCCTACAAACTGACATCAGGCACCTGGGCAGCTGACTTTACTTACCCCTGGAAACAGGCCATCCTTTGTGCCCAACTCCCTCTGCTGGGCACCTGGCTTCGGGAACCTACAATCTTGAACGGAATAGGATTTTTTCCAGATGGAAGCTGCATTGAACAGGAAGACTAGCATCACTTGGAGAGCCAAAGGCCTGCTACAAACTGACATCAGGCACCTGGGCAGCTGACTTTACTTATCCCTGGAAACAGGTTCTCATTTTTCCCCAACTCCCACAGCCGTGCGCCAGGCCTCGGTCACCTACGGTCCCAAACGGAACAGGATTTCTTCCAGATGCAAGCTGCCACAAGCTGGAAGCCTGGCTTCTCATGGAGGGCCAAAGGCCTCCTACAAACTGACATCAGGCACCTGGGCAGCTGACTTTACTTACCCCTGGAAACAGGCCATCCTTTGTTCCCAACTCCTGCAGCAGGGCACCAGGCCTCGGCCACCTACAATCCCAAACGGAACAGGATTTCTTCAAGATGCAAGCTGCCACAAACTGGAAGATTAGCTTCCCTTGGAGGGCCAAAGGCCTGCTACAAACTGACATCAGGCACCTGGGCAGCTGACTTTACTTACCCCTGGAAACAGGCCATCATTTGTTCCCTACTCCCTCAGCAGGGCACCCGGCTCCGGCCACCTACAATCCCGAACGGAACAGGATTTCTTCCAGATGCAAGCTGCCACAAGCTGGAAGCCTGGCTTCCCTTGGAGGGCCAAAGGCCTCCTACAAACTGACATCAGGCACCTGGGCAGCTGACTTTACTTACCCCTGGAAACAGGCCATCATTTGTGCCCAACTCCCTCTGCCGGGCACCTGGCCTCGGCCACCTACAATTCGAACGGAACAGGATTTCTTCGCGATGAAAGCTGCCACAAACTGGAAGACTAGTTTCCCTTGAAAAGCCAAATGCCTACTACAAACTGACATCAGGCACCTGGGCAGCTGACTTTACTTACCCCTGGAAACAGGCCATCATTTGTTCCCAACTCCCTCTGCCGGGCACCTGGCCTCGGCCACCTACAATCCCGAATGGAACAGGATTTCTTCCAGATGCAAGCTGCCACAAACTGGAAGACTGGTTTCCCTTGAAGGGCCAAAGTCCTCCTAAAAACTGACATCAGGCACCTGGGCAGCTGACTTTACTTACCCCTGGAAACAGGCCATCCTTTGTGCCCAACTCCCTCTGCTGGGCACCTGGCTTCGGGAACCTACAATCTTGAACGGAATAGGATTTTTTCCAGATGGAAGCTGCATTGAACAGGAAGACTAGCATCACTTGGAGAGCCAAAGGCCTGCTACAAACTGACATCAGGCACCTGGGCAGCTGACTTTACTTATCCCTGGAAACAGGTTCTCATTTTTGCCCAACTCCCACAGCCGTGCGCCAGGCCTCGGTCACCTACGATCCCAAACGGAACAGGATTTCTTCCAGATGCAAGCTGCCACAAGCTGGAAGCCTGGCTTCTCATGGAGGGCCAAAGGCCTCCTACAAACTGACATCAGGCACCTGGGCAGCTGACTTTACTTACCCCTGGAAACAGGCCATCATTTGTGCCCAACTCCTGCAGCAGGGCACCAGGCCTCGGCCACCTACAATCCCAAACGGAACAGGATTATTTCCAGATGCAAGCAGCCACAAGCTGGAAGCCTGGCTTCCCATGGAGGAAACTTAGACACCTGCAAAGTGACATCAGGCACCTGGGCAGCTGACTTTACTTACCCCTGGAAACAGGCCATCATTTGTTCCCTACTCCCTCAGCAGGGCACCCGGCTCCGGCCACCTACAATCCCGAACGGAACAGGATTTCTTCCAGATGCAAGCTGCCACAAGCTGGAAGCCTGTCTTCCCTTGGAGGGCCAAAGGCCTCCTACAAACTGACATCAGGCACCTGGGCTGCTGACTTTACTTACCCCTGGAAACAGGCCATCATTTGTGCCCAACTCCCTCTGCCGGGCACCTGGCCTCGGCCACCTACAATTCGAACGGAACAGGATTTCTTCGCGATGCAAGCTGCCACAAACTGGAAGACTAGTTTCCCTTGAAAAGCCAAATGCCTACTACAAACTGACATCAGGCACCTGGGCAGCTGACTTTACTTACCCCTGGAAACAGGTCATCATCATCATTTGTGCCCAACTCCCTCTGCCGGGCGCCAGGCCTCGGCCACCGACAATCCCAAACGGAACAGGATTTCTTCCAGATGCAAGCAGCCACAAGCTGGAAGCCTGGCTTCCCTTGGAGGGCCAAAGGCCTCCTACAAACTGACATCAGGCACCTGGGCAGCAGACTTTACTTACCCCTGGAAACAGGCCATCCTTTGTGCCCAATTTCCTCTGCCGGGCACCTGGCCTCGGCCACCTACAATCCCGAACGGAACAGGATTTCTTCCAGATGCAAGCTGCCACAAACTGGAAGCCTGGCTTCCCATGGAGGGCCAAAGGCCTGCTACAAACTGACATCAGGCACCTGGGCAGCTGACTTTACTTACCCCTGGAAACAGGCCATCATTTGTGCCCAACTCCCTCTGCCAGGCACGTGGCCTCGGCCACCTACAATCCCGAGCAGAACAGCATTTCTTCCAGATGCAAGCTGCCACAAACTGGAAGACTAGCTTTTCTTGGAGGGCCAAAGTCCTCCTACAAACTGACATCAGGCACCTGGGCAGCTGAATTTACTTACCTCTGGAAACAGGCCATCCTTTGTGCCCAACTCCCTCTGCCGGGCAGCAGGCCTCGGCCACCTACATTCCCAAATAGAACAGGATTTCTTCCAGATGCAAGCAGCCACATACTGGAAGACTAGCTTCCCTTGGATGGCCAAAGGCCTCCTACAAACTGCCACCAAGTACCTGGGCAGCTAACTTTACTTAACCCTGGAAACAGGCCATCCTTTGTTCCCAACTGCTTTAGCCGGACACCAGGCCTCGGCCACCTACAATCCCAAACGGAACAGGATTTCTTCCAGATGCAAGCTGCCACAAGCTGGAAGCCTGGCTTCCCATGGAGGGCCAAAGGCCTCCTACAAACTGACATCAGGCACCTGGGCAGCTGACTTTACTTACCCCTGGAAACAGGCCATCCTTTGTTCCCAACTCCCTCTGCCGGGCACCTGGCCTCGGCCACCTACAATCCCAAACGGAACAGGATTTCGTTATAGATGAAAGCTGCCACAAGCTGGAAGCCTGGCTTCCCTTGGAGGGCCAAAGGCCTCTTACAAATTGACATCAGGCACCTGGGCAGCTGACTTTACTTACCCCTGGAAACAGGCCATCCTTTGTTCCCAACTCCCTCTGCCGGGCACCTGTCCTCGGCCACCTACAATCCCGAACGGAACAGGATTTCTTCCAGATGCAAGCTGCCACAAGCTGGAAGCCTGGCTTCCCATGGAGGGCCAAAGGCCTCCTACAAACTGACATCAGGCACCTGGGCAGCTGACTTTACTTACCCCTGGAAACAGGCCATCCTTTGTTCCCAACTCCCTCTGCCGGGCACCTGGCCTCGGCCACCTACAATCCCAAACGGAACAGGATTTCGTTCCAGATGAAAGCTGCCACAAGCTGGAAGCCTGGCTTCCCTTGGAGGGCCAAAGGCCTCTTACAAACTGACATCAGGCACCTGGGCAGCTGACTTTACTTACCCCTGGAAACAGGCCATCCTTTGTTCCCAACTCCCTCTGCCGGGCACCTGTCCTCGGCCACCTACAATCCCGAACGGAACAGGATTTCTTCCAGATGCAAGCTGCCACAAGCTGGAAGCCTGGCTTCCCTTGGAGGGCCAAAGGCCTGCTACAAACTGACATCAGGCACCTGGGCAGCTGACTTTACTTATCCCTGGAAACAGGTTCTCATTTGTGCCCAACTCCCACAGCCGTGCACCAGGCCTCGGTCACCTACGATCCCAAACAGAACAGGATTTCTTCCAGATGCAAGCTGCCACCAGCTGGAAGCCTGGCTTCCCATGGAGGGCCAAAGGCCTCCTACAAACTGACATCAGGCACCTGGGCAGCTGACTTTACTTACCCCTGGAAACAGGCCATCCTTTGTTCCCAACTCCTGCAGCAGGGCACCAGGCCTCGGCCACCTACAATCCCAAACGGAACAGGATTTCTTCAAGATGCAAGCTGCCACAAGCTGGAAGCCTGGCTTCCCATGGAGGGCCAAGGCCTGCTACAAACTGACATCAGGCACCTGGGCAGCTGACTTTACTAACCCCTGGAAACAGGCCATCATTTGTGCCCAACTCCCTCTGCCGGGCACCAGGCCTCGGCGACCTACAATCCCGAACGGAACAGGATTATTTCCAGATGCAAGCAGCGACAAGCTGGAAGCCTGGCTTCCCATGGAGGAAACTTAGACACCTGCAAACTGACATCAGGCACCTGGGCAGCTGACTTTACTTACCCTGGAAACAGGCCATCATTTGTTCCCTACTCCCTCAGCAGGGCGCCCGGCTCCGGCCACCTACAATCCTGAACGGAACAGGATTTCTTCCAGATGCAAGCTGCCACAAGCTGGAAGCCTGGCTTCCCTTGGAGGGCCAAAGGCCTCCTACAAACTGACATCAGGCACCTGGGCTGCTGACTTTACTTACCCCTGGAAACAGGCCATCATTTGTGCCCAACTCCCTCTGCCGGGCACCTGCCTCGGCCACCTACAATTCGAACGGAACAGGATTTCTTCGCGATGCAAGCTGCCACAAACTGGAAGACTAGTTTCCCTTGAAAAGCCAAATGCCTACTACAAACTGACATCAGCACCTTGGCAGCTGACTTTACTTACCCCTGGAAACAGGTCATCATCATCATTTGTGCCCAACTCCCTCTGCCGGGCACCAGGCCTCGGCCACCGACAATCCCAAACGGAACAGGATTTCTTCCAGATGCAAGCAGCCACAAGCTGGAAGCCTGGCTTCCCTTGGAGGGCCAAAGGCCTCCTACAAACTGACATCAGGCACCTGGGCAGCAGACTTTACTTACCCCTGGAAACAGGCCATCCTTTGTGCCCAATTTCCTCTGCCGGGCACCTGGCCTCGGCCACCTACAATCCCGAACGGAACAGGATTTCTTCCAGATGCAAGCTGCCACAAGCTGGAAGCCTGGCTTCCCATGGAGGGCCAAAGGCCTGCTACAAACTGACATCAGGCACCTGGGCAGCTGACTTTACTTACCCCTGGAAACAGGCCATCATTTGTGCCCAACTCCCTCTGCCAGGCACGTGGCCTCGGCCACCTAAAATCCCGAGCAGAACAGCATTTCTTCCAGATGCAAGCTGCCACAAACTGGAAGACTAGCTTCCCTTGGAGGGCCAAAGTCCTCCTACAAACTGACATCAGGCACCTGGGCAGCTGACTTTACTTACCCCTGGAATCAGGCCATCATTTGTGCCCAACTCCCTCTGCCGGGCACCTGGCCTCGGCCACCTACAATCCCGAATGGAACAGGATTTCTTCCAGATGCAAGCTGCCACAAACTGGAAGACTAGTTTCCCTTGAAGGGCCAAAGTCCTCCTACAAACTGACATCAGGCACCTGGGCAGCTGACTTTACTTACCCCTGGAAACAGGCCATCATTTGTTCCCAACTCCCTCTGCCGGCAGCAGGCCTCGGCCACCTACAATCCCGAACGGAACAGGATTTCTTCAAGATGCAAGCTGCCACAAACTGGAAGACTAGCTTCCCTTGGAGGGCCAAAGGCCTCCTACAAACTGACATCAGGCACCTGGGCAGCTGACTTTACTTACCCCTGGAAACAGGCCATCCTTTGTGCCCAACTCCCTCTGCTGGGCACCTGGCTTCGGGAACCTACAATCTTGAACGGAATAGGATTTTTTCCAGATGGAAGCTGCATTGAACAGGAAGACTAGCATCACTTGGAGAGCCAAAGGCCTGCTACAAACTGACATCAGGCACCTGGGCAGCTGACTTTACTTATCCCTGGAAACAGGTTCTCATTTTTCCCCAACTCCCACAGCCGTGCGCCAGGCCTCGGTCACCTACGATCCCAAACGGAACAGGATTTCTTCCAGATGCAAGCTGCCACAAGCTGGAAGCCTGGCTTCTCATGGAGGGCCAAAGGCCTGCTACAAACTGACATCAGGCACCTGGGCAGCTGACTTTACTTACCCCTGGAAACAGGCCATCCTTTGTTCCCAACTCCTGCAGCAGGGCACCAGGCCTCGGCCACCTACAATCCCAAACGGAACAGGATTTCTTCAAGATGCAAGCTGCCACAAGCTGGAAGCCTGGCTTCCCATGGAGGGCCAAAGGCCTGCTACAAACTGATTCAAGGCACCTGGGCAGCTGACTTTACTAACCCCTGGAAACAGGCCATCATTTGTGCCCAACTCCCTCTGCCAGGCACCTGGCCTCGGTCACCTACAATCCCGAACGGAACAGGATTTCTTCCAGATGCAAGCTGCCACAAACTGGAAGATTAGCTTCCCTTGGAGGGCCAAAGGCCTGCTACAAACTGACATCAGGCACCTGGGCAGCTGACTTTACTTACCCCTGGAAACAGGCCATCATTTGTTCCCTACTCCCTCAGCAGGGCACCCGGCTCCGGCCACCTACAATCCCGAACGGAACAGGATTTCTTCCAGATGCAAGCTGCCACAAGCTGGAAGCCTGTCTTCCCTTGGAGGGCCAAAGGCCTCCTACAAACTGACATCAGGCACCTGGGCAGCTGACTTTACTTACCCCTGGAAACAGGCCATCATTTGTGCCCAACTCCCTCTGCCGGGCACCTGGCCTCGGCCACCTACAATTCGAACGGAACAGGATTTCTTCCAGATGCAAGCTGCCACAAACTGGAAGACTAGTTTCCCTTGAAGGGCCAAAGTCCTCCTACAAACTGACATCAGGCACCTGGGCAGCTGAATCTATTAACCTCTGGAAACAGGCCATCATTTGTGCCCAACTCCCTCTGCCGGGCACCAGGCCTTGGCCACCTACAATCCCAAACGGAACAGGATTTCTTCCAGATGCAAGCTGCCACAAGCTGGAAGCCTGGCTTCCCATGGAGGGCCAAAGGCCTCCTACAAACTGACATCAGGCACCTGGGCAGCTGACTTTACTTACCCCTGGAAACAGGCCATCCTTTGTGCCCAACTCCCTCTGCTGGGCACCTGGCTTCGGGAACCTACAATCTTGAACGGAATAGGATTTTTTCCAGATGGAAGCTGCATTGAACAGGAAGACTAGCATCACTTGGAGAGCCAAAGGCCTACTACAAACTGACATCAGGCACCTGGGCAGCTGACTTTACTTACCCCTGGAAACAGGCCATCCTTTGTTCCCAACTCCTGCAGCAGGGCACCAGGCCTCGGCCACCTACAATCCCAAACGGAACAGGATTTCTTCAAGATGCAAGCTGCCACAAGCTGGAAGCCTGGCTTCCCATGGAGGGCCAAAGGCCTGCTACAAACTGATTCAAGGCACCTGGGCAGCTGACTTTACTAACCCCTGGAAACAGGCCATCATTTGTGCCCAACTCCCTCTGCCGGGCACCTGGCCTCGGCCACCTACAATCCCGAACGGAACAGGATTTCTTCCAGATGCAAGCTGCCACAAACTGGAAGATTAGCTTCCCTTGGAGGGCCAAAGGCCTGCTACAAACTGACATCAGGCACCTGGGCAGCTGACTTTACTTACCCCTGGAAACAGGCCATCATTTGTTCCCTACTCCCTCAGCAGGGCACCCGGCTCCGGCCACCTACAATCCCGAACGGAACAGGATTTCTTCCAGATGCAAGCTGCCACAAGCTGGAAGCCTGGCTTCCCTTGGAGGGCCAAAGGCCTCCTACAAACTGACATCAGGCACCTGGGCAGCTGACTTTACTTACCCCTGGAAACAGGCCATCATTTGTGCCCAACTCCCTCTGCCGGGCACCTGGCCTCGGCCACCTACAATTCGAACGGAACAGGATTTCTTCGCGATGCAAGCTGCCACAAACTGGAAGACTAGTTTCCCTTGAAAAGCCAAATGCCTACTACAAACTGACATCAGGCACCTGGGCAGCTGACTTTACTTACCCCTGGAAACAGGTCATTATCATCATTTGTGCCCAACTCCCTCTGCCGGGCACCAGGCCTCGGCCACCGACAATCCCAAACGGAACAGGATTTCTTCCAGATGCAAGCAGCCACAAGCTGGAAGCCTGGCTTCCCTTGGAGGGCCAAAGGCCTCCTACAAACTGACATCAGGCACCTGGGCAGCAGACTTTACTTACCCCTGGAAACAGGCCATCATTTGTTCCCAACTCCCTCTGCCGGGCACCTGGCCTCGGCCACCTACAATCCCGAATGGAACAGGATTTCTTCCAGATGCAAGCTGCCACAAACTGGAAGACTGGTTTCCCTTGAAGGGCCAAAGTCTTCCTAAAAACTGACATCAGGCACCTGGGCAGCTGACTTTACTTACCCCTGGAAACAGGCCATCATTTGTTCCCAACTCCCTCTGCCGGGCACCAGGCCTCGGCCACCTACAATCCCGAACGGAACAGGATTTCTTCAAGATGCAAGCTGCCACAAACTGGAAGACTGGCTTCCCTTGGAGGGCCAAAGGCCTCCTACAAACTGACATCAGGCACCTGGGCAGCTGACTTTACTTACCCCTGGAAACAGGCCATCCTTTGTGCCCAACTCCCTCTGCTGGGCACCTGGCTTCGGGAACCTACAATCTTGAACGGAATAGGATTTTTTCCAGATGGAAGCTGCATTGAACAGGAAGACTAGCATCACTTGGAGAGCCAAAGGCCTGCTACAAACTGACATCAGGCACCTGGGCAGCTGACTTTACTTACCCCTGGAAACAGGCCATCCTTTGTGCCCAACTCTTTCTGCCGGGCACCTGGCCTCGGACACCTACAATCCCGAACGGAACAGGATTACTTCCAGATGCAAGCAGCCACAAGCTGGAAGCCTGGCATCCCATGGAGGGCCAAAGGCCTGCTACAAACTGACATCAGGCACCTGGGCAGCTGACTTTACTTACCCCTGGAAACAGGCCATCCTTTGTGCCCAACTCCCTCAGCAGGCCACCCGGCTCTGGACACCTACAATGCCGAACGGAACAGGATTTCTTCCAGATGCAAGCTGCCACAAGCTGGAAGCCTGGCTTCCCATGAAGGGCCAAAGACCTGCTACAAACTGACATCAGGCACCTGGGCAGCTGACTTTACTTACCCCTGGAAACAGGCCATCGTTTGTGCCCAACTCCCTCTGCCGGGCACCTGGCCTCGGCCACCTACAATCATGAGCAGAACAGCATTTCTTCCAGATGCAAGCTGCCACAAACTGGAAGACTAGCTTCCCTTGGAGGGCCAAAGGCCTCCTACAAACTGACATCAGGCACCTGGGCAGCTGACTTTACTTACCCCTGGAAACAGGCCATCATTTGTGCCCAACTCCCTCTGCCGGGCACCTGGCCTCGGCCACCTACAATCCCGAATGGAACAGGATTTCTTCCAGATGCAAGCTGCCACAAACTGGAAGACTAGTTTCCCTTGAAGGGCCAAAGTCCTCCTACAAACTGACATCAGGCACCTGGGCAGCTGACTTTACTTACCCCTGGAAACAGGCCATCATTTGTTCCCAACTCCCTCTGCCGGGCACCAGGCCTCGGCCACCTACAATCCCGAACGGAACAGGATTTCTTCCAGATGCAAGCTGCCACAAACTGGAAGACTGGCTTCCCTTGGAGGGCCAAAGGCCTCCTACAAACTGACATCAGGCACCTGGGCAGCTGACTTTACTTACCCCTGGAAACAGGCCATCCTTTGTGCCCAACTCCCTCTGCTGGGCACCTGGCTTCGGGAACCTACAATCTTGAACGGAATAGGATTTTTTCCAGATGGAAGCTGCATTGAACAGGAAGACTAGCATCACTTGGAGAGCCAAAGGCCTGCTACAAACTGACATCAGGCACCTGGGCAGCTGACTTTACTTATCCCTGGAAACAGGTTCTCATTTTTCCCCAACTCCCACAGCCGTGCGCCAGGCCTCGGTCACCTACGGTCCCAAACGGAACAGGATTTCTTCCAGATGCAAGCTGCCACAAGCTGGAAGCCTGGCTTCTCATGGAGGGCCAAAGGCCTCCTACAAACTGACATCAGGCACCTGGGCAGCTGACTTTACTTACCCCTGGAAACAGGCCATCCTTTGTTCCCAACTCCTGCAGCAGGGCACCAGGCCTCGGCCACCTACAATCCCAAACGGAACAGGATTTCTTCAAGATGCAAGCTGCCACAAGCTGGAAGCCTGGCTTCCCATGGAGGGCCAAAGGCCTGCTACAAACTGATTCAAGGCACCTGGGCAGCTGACTTTACTAACCCCTGGAAACAGGCCATCATTTGTGCCCAACTCCCTCTGCCGGGCACCTGGCCTCGGCCACCTACAATCCCAAACGGAACAGGATTTCTTCCAGATGCAAGCTCCCACAAACTGGAAGATTAGCTTCCCTTGGAGGGCCAAAGGCCTGCTACAAACTGACATCAGGCACCTGGGCAGCTGACTTTACTTACCCCTGGAAACAGGCCATCATTTGTTCCCTACTCCCTCAGCAGGGCACCCGGCTCCGGCCACCTACAATCCCGAACGGAACAGGATTTCTTCCAGATGCAAGCTGCCACAAGCTGGAAGCCTGGCTTCCCTTGGAGGGCCAAAGGCCTCCTACAAACTGACATCAGGCACCTGGGCAGCTGACTTTACTTACCCCTGGAAACAGGCCATCATTTGTGCCCAACTCCCTCTGCCGGGCACCTGGCCTCGGCCACCTACAATTCGAACGGAACAGGATTTCTTCGCGATGAAAGCTGCCACAAACTGGAAGACTAGTTTCCCTTGAAAAGCCAAATGCCTACTACAAACTGACATCAGGCACCTGGGCAGCTGACTTTACTTACCCCTGGAAACAGGCCATCATTTGTTCCAACTCCCTCTGCCGGGCACCTGGCCTCGGCCACCTACAATCCCGAATGGAACAGGATTTCTTCCAGATGCAAGCTGCCACAAACTGGAAGACTGGTTTCCCTTGAAGGGCCAAAGTCCTCCTAAAAACTGACATCAGGCACCTGGGCAGCTGACTTTACTTACCCCTGGAAACAGGCCATCCTTTGTGCCCAACTCCCTCTGCTGGGCACCTGGCTTCGGGAACCTACAATCTTGAACGGAATAGGATTTTTTCCAGATGGAAGCTGCATTGAACAGGAAGACTAGCATCACTTGGAGAGCCAAAGGCCTGCTACAAACTGACATCAGGCACCTGGGCAGCTGACTTTACTTATCCCTGGAAACAGGTTCTCATTTTTGCCCAACTCCCACAGCCGTGCGCCAGGCCTCGGTCACCTACGATCCCAAACGGAACAGGATTTCTTCCAGATGCAAGCTGCCACAAGCTGGAAGCCTGGCTTCTCATGGAGGGCCAAAGGCCTCCTACAAACTGACATCAGGCACCTGGGCAGCTGACTTTACTTACCCCTGGAAACAGGCCATCATTTGTGCCCAACTCCTGCAGCAGGGCACCAGGCCTCGGCCACCTACAATCCCAAACGGAACAGGATTATTTCCAGATGCAAGCAGCCACAAGCTGGAAGCCTGGCTTCCCATGGAGGAAACTTAGACACCTGCAAAGTGACATCAGGCACCTGGGCAGCTGACTTTACTTACCCCTGGAAACAGGCCATCATTTGTTCCCTACTCCCTCAGCAGGGCACCCGGCTCCGGCCACCTACAATCCCGAACGGAACAGGATTTCTTCCAGATGCAAGCTGCCACAAGCTGGAAGCCTGTCTTCCCTTGGAGGGCCAAAGGCCTCCTACAAACTGACATCAGGCACCTGGGCTGCTGACTTTACTTACCCCTGGAAACAGGCCATCATTTGTGCCCAACTCCCTCTGCCGGGCACCTGGCCTCGGCCACCTACAATTCGAACGGAACAGGATTTCTTCGCGATGCAAGCTGCCACAAACTGGAAGACTAGTTTCCCTTGAAAAGCCAAATGCCTACTACAAACTGACATCAGGCACCTGGGCAGCTGACTTTACTTACCCCTGGAAACAGGCCATCATTTGTGCCCAACTCCCTCTGCCAGGCACGTGGCCTCGGCCACCTACAATCCCGAGCAGAACAGCATTTCTTCCAGATGCAAGCTGCCACAAACTGGAAGACTAGCTTTTCTTGGAGGGCCAAAGTCCTCCTACAAACTGACATCAGGCACCTGGGCAGCTGAATTTACTTACCTCTGGAAACAGGCCATCCTTTGTGCCCAACTCCCTCTGCCGGCAGCAGGCCTCGGCCACCTACATTCCCAAATAGAACAGGATTTCTTCCAGATGCAAGCAGCCACATACTGGAAGACTAGCTTCCCTTGGATGGCCAAAGGCCTCCTACAAACTGCCACCAAGTACCTGGGCAGCTAACTTTACTTAACCCTGGAAACAGGCCATCCTTTGTTCCCAACTGCTTTAGCCGGACACCAGGCCTCGGCCACCTACAATCCCAAACGGAACAGGATTTCTTCCAGATGCAAGCTGCCACAAGCTGGAAGCCTGGCTTCCCATGG
>NW_027094897.1:0-46112 GCF_029207755.1 Chamaea fasciata | reverse complement strand
CCTGGGGGTGCCCTGGGTGTCCCTGGGGATGCCCTGGCTGTCTCCTAGGTGTCCCTGGGGGTGCCCTGGGTGTCCCTGGGGTTCCCTGGCGGTCCCCTAGGTGTCCATGGGGGTGCCCTCGCTGTCCCTGGGGTGCCCTGGCTGTCCCCTAGGCGGCCCTGGGGGTGCCCAGGGTGTCCCTTAGGTGTCCCTGGGGGTGCCCTTGCTGTCCCCTAGCTGTCCCTCGGGGTACCCTGGCTGTCCCTGGAGTGCTCTGGATGTCCCCTTGGAGTCCCTGGGGGTGCCCTGGCTGTCCCCTTGGTGTCCCTAGGGTGCCCTGTCTGTGCCCTTGGTGTCCCTGGGGGTGCCCTGGGTGTCCCTGGAGGGGGCCTGGCTGTCCCCTAGGTGTCCCTGGGGGTGCCCTCGCTGTCCCTGGGGTGCCCTGGCTGTCCCCTAGGTGTTCCTGGGGGTCCCCTAGCTGTCCCTGGTGGTACCCTGGCAGTCCCTGGGGTGCTCTGGATGTCCCCTTGGTGTCCCTAGGGTGCCCTGTCTGTGCCCTTGGTGTCCCTGGGGGTGCCCTGGCTGTCCCTAGGGTGCCCTGCCTGTCCCCTAGGTGTCCCTGGGGGTGCCCTGGCTGTCCCCAGGGTGCCCTGGCTGTGCCCTCGGTGTCTCTGGGGGTGCCCTGGCTGTCCCCTTGGTGTCCCTAGGGTGCCCTGTCTGTGCCCTTGGTGTCCCTGGGGGTGCCCTGAGTGTCCCTCGGGGGGCCCTGGCTGTCCCCTAGGTGTCCCTGGGGGGGGGCTGGCTGTCCCCTAGGTGTCCCTGGGGGTGCCCCGGGTGTCCCTGGGGGGGCCCTGGCTGTCCCCTAGGTGTCCCTGGGGTTCCCTGGCTGTCCCCTAGGGTGCCCTGCCTGTCCCCTCGGTGTCCCTGGGGGTCCCCTTGCTGTCCCTGGGGGTGCCCAGGGTGTCCCTTAGGTGTCCTTGGGGGTGCCCTTGCTGTCCCCTAGCTGTCCCTGGGGGTACCCTGGCTGTCCCTGGGGTGCTCTGGATGTCCCCTTGGTGTCCCTGGGGGTGCCCTGGCTGTCCCCTTGGTGTCCCTAGGGTGCCCTGTCTGTGCCCTTGGTGTCCCTGGGGGCGCCCTGCGTGTCCCTGGGGTGCCCTGGCTGTCCCCTAGGTGTTTCTGGGGGTGCCCTAGGTGTCCCTGGGGGTGCCCTGGCTGTCCATAGGATGCCCTGGCTGTCCCCTAGGTGTCCCTACGGGTGTCCTGGTGTCCCTGGGGGGGCCCTGGCTGTCCCCTTGGTGTCCCTGGGGGTGCCCTGCCTGTCCCCTAGGTGTCCCTGGGGGTGCCCTCGCTGTCCCTGGGGTGCCCTGGCTGTCCCCTTGGTGTCCCTAGGGTGCCCTGTCTGTGCCCTTGGTGTCCCTGGGGTTGCCCTGGCTGTCCCCAGGGTGACCTGGCTGTGCCCTCGGCGTCTCTGGGGGTGCCCTGGCTGTCCCCTAGGTGTCCTTGGGGGTGCCGTGGCTGTCCCTAGGGTGCCCTGGCTGTCCCCTCGGTGTCCCTGGGGGTGGCCTGCCTGTCCCCTAGGTGTCTCTGGGGGTGCCCTGGCTGTCCCCAGGGTGCCCTGGCAGTCCCCTCGGTGTCCCTGGGGGTGCCCAGGGTGTCCCTTAGGTGTCCCTGGTGGTGCCCTTGCTGTCCCCTAGATGTCCCTGGGGGTACCCTGGCTGTCCCTGGGGTGCTCTGGATGTCCCCTTGGTGTCCCTAGGGTGCCCTGTCTGTGCCCTTGGTGTCCCTGGGGGTGCCCTGGCTGTCCCTAGGGTGCCCTGCCTGTCCCCTAGGTGTCTCTGGGGGTGCCCTGGGTGTCCCTAGGGTGCCCTGGCAGTCCCCTCGGTGTCCCTGGGGGTGCCCAGGGTGTCCCTTAGGTGTCCCTGGGGGTGCCCTTGCTGTCCCCTAGATGTCCCTGGGGGTACCCTGGCTGTCCCTGGGGTGCTCTGGATGTCCCCTTGGTGTCCCTAGGGTGCCCTGTCTGTGCCCTTGGCGTCCCTGGGGGTGCCCTGGCGGTCCCTAGGGTGCCCTGCCTGTCCCCTAGGTGTCCCTGGGGGTGCCCTGAGTGTGCCTGGGGTGCCCTGGCTGTCCTGTAGGTGTCCCTGGGGGTGCCCTGGGTGTCCCTGGGGATGCCCTGGCTGTCCCCTAGGTGTCCCTGGGGGTGCCCTGGGTGTCCCTGGGGTTCCCTGGCGGTCCCCTTGGTGTCCCTGGGGGTGCCCTGGCTGTCCCCTTGGTGTCCCTAGGGTGCCCTGTCTGTGCCCTTGGTGTTCCTGGGGGTGCCCTGGGTGTCCCTGGGGGGGCCCTGGCTGTCCCCTAGGTGTCCCTGGGGGTGCCCTGGCTGTCCCTAGGATGCCCTGGCTGTCCCCTAGGTGTCCCTGGGGGTGCCCTGGTGTCCCTGGGGGGGCCCTGGCTGTCCCCTAGGTGTCCCTGGGGGTGCCCTGCCTGTCCCCTAGGTGTCCCTGGGGGTGCCCTGGCTTTCCCTCGGGTTCCCTGGCTGTCCCCTAGGTGTCCCTGGGGGTGCCCTCGCTGTCCCTGGGGTGCCCTGGCTGTCCCCTAGGCGGCCCTGGGGGTGCCCAGGGTGTCCCTTAGGTGTCCCTGGGGGTGCCCTTGCTGTCCCCTAGCTGTCCCTGGGGGTACCCTGGCTGTCCTTGGGGTGCTCTGGATGTCCTCTTGGTGTCTCTGGGGGTGCCCTGGCTGTCCCCTAGGTGTCCCTGGGGTTCCCTGGCTGTCCCCTTGGTGTCCCTGGGGGGGGGCTGGCTGTCCCTGGGGTGCCCTGGCTGTCTCCTAGGTGTCCCTGGGGGTGCCCTGGGTGTCCCTGGGGTGCCCTGGCTGTCCCCTATGTGTCCCTGGGGGGGCCCTGGCTGTCCCTGGGGTGCCCTGGCTGTCCCCTAGGTGTCCCTGTGGGTGCCCAGAGTGTCCCTGGTAGTGCCCTGGCTGTCCCCTAGGGGTCTCTGGGGGTGCCCTGGCTGTCCCCTAGGTGTCCCTGGGGGTCCCCTTGGTGTCCCTGGGGGTGCCCAGGGTCCCCCTTCGGTGTCCCTGAGGGTGCCCTTGCTGTCCCCTAGGTGTCCCTGGGGGTGCCCTGGCTGTCCCCTAGGTGTCCCTGGGGGTGCCCTGGCTGTCCCCTAGGTGTCCCTGGGGGTGCCCTGGCTCTCCCCTATGTGTCCCTGGGGGTGCCCTGGGTGTCCCTGGGGATGCACTGGCTGTCCCCTAGGTGTCCCTGGGGGTGCCCTCGCTGTCCCTGGGGTGCCCTGGCTGTCCTCTCGGTGTCCCTAGGGGTGCCCTGGCTGTCCCCTAGGTGTCCCGGTGGGGGCCCTGGCTGTCCCCTAGGTTTCCCTGGGGGTGCCCTGGGTGTCCCTGGGGGGGCCCTGGCTGTCCCCTAGCTGTCCCTGGGATTGCATTAGGTGTCTCTGGGGGTGCCCAGGGTGTCCCTGGGGTTCCCTGGCTGTCCCCTAGGTGTCCCTGGGGGGGCCCTGGTGTCCCTGGGTTGCCCTGGCTGTCCCCTAGGTGTCCCTGGGGGTGCCCTGCGTGTCCCTGGGGTGCCCTGGCTGTCCCCTAGGTGTTTCTGGGGGTGCCCTGGTGTCCCTGGGGGGGCCCTGGCTGTCCCCTAGATGTCCCTGGGGGTGCCCTGCCTGTCCCCTAGGTGTCCCTGGGGGTGCCCTGGCTGTCCTCTAGGTGTCCCTGGGGGTGCCCTGGCTGTCCCTCGGGTTCCCTGGCTGTCCCCTAGGTGTCTCTGGGAGTGCCCTGGCTGTCCCTCGGGTTCCCTGGCTGTCCCCTAGGTGTCCCTGGGGGTGCCCTGGGTGTCCCTGGGGGTGCACAGGGTGTCACTGGGGTTCCCTGGCTGTCCCCTAGGTGTCCCTGGAGGTCCCCTAGGTGTCCCTGGGGGTGCCCTCGCTGTCCCTGGGGTGCCCTGGCTGTCCCCTAGGTGTCCCTGGGTGTCCCCTTGGTGTCCCTGGGGGTTCCCAGGGTGTCCCTTAGGTGTCCCTGGGGGTGCCCTTGCTGTCCCCTAGCTGTCCCTGGGGGTACCCTGGCTGTCCCTGGGGTGCTCTGGATGTCCCCTTGGTGTCCCTGGGGGTGCCCTGGCTGTCCCCTTGGTGTCCCTAGGGTGCCCTGTCTGTGCCCTAGGTGTCCCTGGGGGTGCCCTGCCTGTCCCCTAGGTGTCTCTGGGGGTGCCCTGGCTCTCCCTAGGGTGCCCTGGCTGTCCCCTCGGTGTCCTTGGGGGTGCCCTGGCTGTCCCTAGGGTGCCCTGGTAGTGCCCTCTGTGTCCCTGGGGGTGCCCTGGCTGTCCTTAGGGTGCCCTGGCTGTCCCCTAGGTGTCCCTGGGGGTGCCCTGGGTGTGCCTGGGGTGCCCTGGCTGTCCTGTAGGTGTCCCTGGGGGTGCCCTGGGTGTCCCTGGGGATGCCCTGGCTGTCCCCTAGGTGTCCCTGGGGGTGCCCTGGGTGTCCCTGGGGGTGCCCTGGGTGTCCCTGGGGATGCCCTGGCTGTCCCCTAGGTGTCCCTGGGGGTACCCTGGCTGTCCCTGGGGTGCTCTGGATGTCCTCTTGGTGTCCCTGGGGGTGCCCTGGCTGTCCCCTTGGTGTCCCTAGGGTGCCCTGTCTGTGCCCTTGGTGTCCCTGGGGGAGCCCTGGGTGTCCCTGGGGGGGCGCTGGCTGTCCCCTAGGTGTCCCTGGTGGTGCCCCGGGTGTCCCTGGGGGGGCCCTGGCTGTCCCCTAGGTGTCCCTGGGGTTCCCTGGCTGTCCCCTAGGTGTCCCTGGGGGTGCCCTGGCTGTCCCTAGGGTGCCCTGCCTGTCCCCTAGGTGTCCCTGGGGGTCCTCTTGCTGTCCCTGGGGGTGCCCAGGGTGTCACATAGGTGTCCCTGGGGGTGCCCTTGCTGTCCCCTAGCTGTCCCTGGGGGTACCCTGGCTGTCCCTGGGGTGCTCTGGATGTCCCCTTGGTATCCCTGGGGGTGCCCTGGCTGTCCCCTTGGAGTCCCTAGGGTGCCTTGTCTGTGCCCTTGGTGTCCCTGGGGGTGCCCTGCGTGTCCCTGGGGTGCCCTGGCTGTCCCCTAGGTGTCTCTGGGGGTGCCATGGTGTCCCTGGGGGGGCCCTGGCTGTCCCCTAGGTGTCCCTGGGGGTGCCCTGCCTGTCCCCTAGGTGTCCCTGGGGGTGCCCTGGAGGTCCACTAGGTGTCCCTGGGGGTGCCCTCGCTGTCCCTGGGGTGCCCTGGCTGTCCCCTAGGTGTCCCTGGGGGTCCCCTTGCTGTCCCTGGGGGTGCCCAGGGTGTCCCTTAGGTGTCCCTGGGGGTGCCCTGCCTGTCCCCTAGGTGTCCCTGGGGGTGCCCTGGCTGTCCTCTAGGTGTCCCTGGGGGTGCCCTGGCTGTCCCTCGGGTTCCCTGGCTGTCCCCTAGGTGTCTCTGGGAGTGCCCTGGCTGTCCCTCGGGTTCCCTGGCTGTCCCCTAGATGTCCCTAGGGGTGCCCTGGGTGTCCCTGAGGGTGCACAGGGTGTCACTGGGGTTCCCTGGCTGTCCCGTACGTGTCCCTGGGGGTACCCTGGCTGTCCCTGGGGTGCTCTGGATGTCCCCTTGGTGTCCCTGGGGGTGCCCTGGCTGTCCCCTTGGTGTCCCTAGGGTGCCCTGTCTGTGCCCTAGGTGTCCCTGGGGGTGCCCTGCCTGTCCCCTAGGTGTCTCTGGGGGTGCCCTGGCTCTCCCTAGGGTGCCCTGGCTGTCCCCTCGGTGTCCCTGGGGGTGGCCTGCCTGTCCCCTAGGTGTCCTTGGGGGTGCCCTGGCTGTCCTTAGGGTGCCCTGGCTGTCCCCTTGGTGTCCCTGGGGGTGCCCTGGGTGTGCCTGGGGTGCCCTGGCTGTCCTGTAGGTGTCCCTGGGGGTGCCCTGGCTGTCCCTGGGGTTCCCTGGAGGTCCCCTAGGTGTCCATGGGGGTGCCCTTGCTGTCCCCTAGCTGTTCCTGGGGGTACCCTGGCTGTCCCTGGAGTGCCCTGGCTGTCCCCTTGGTGTCCCTGGGGGTGCTCTGGCTGTCCCCTTGGTGTCCCTAGGGTGCCCTGTCTGTGCCCTTGGTGTCCCTGGGGGTGCCCTGGGTGTCCCTGGGGGGGCCCTGGCTGTCCCCTAGGTGTCCCTGGGGGGGCGCTGGCTGTCCCCTAGGTGTCCCTGGTGGTGCCCCGGGTGTCCCTGGGGGGGCCCTGGCTGTTCCCTAGGTGTCCCTGGGGTTCCCTAGCTGTCCCCTAGGTGTCCCTGGGGGTGCCCTGGCTGTCCCTAGGGTGCCCTGCCTGTCCCCTAGGTGTCCCTGGGGGTCCCCTTGCTGTCCCTGGGGGTGCCCAGGGTGTCCCTTAGGTGTCCCTGGGGGTGCCCTTGCTGTCCCCTAGCTGTCCCTGGGGGTACCCTGGCTGTCCCTGGGGTGCCCTGGATGTCCCCTTGGTATCCCTGGGGGTGCGCTGGCTGTCCCCTTGGAGTCCCTAGGGTGCCCTGTCTGTGCCCTTGGTGTCCCTGGGGGTGCCCTGGGTGTCCCTGGGGTGCCCTGGCTGTCCCCTAGGTGTCCCTGGGGGTGCCCTGGGCGTCCCTGGAGTGCCCTGGCTGTCCCCTAAATGTCCCTGGGGGTGCCCTGGCGGTCCCCTAGGTGTCCCTGGGGGTGCCCTGCCTGTCCCCTAGGTGTCCCTGGGGGTGCCCTGCGTGTCCCTGGGGTGCCCTGGCTGTCCCCTAGGTGTTTCTGGGGGTGCCCTAGGTGTCCCTGGGGGTGCCCTGGCTGTCCCTAGGGTGCCCTGGCTGTCCCCTAGGTGTCCCTTGGGGTGCCCTGGGTGTCCCTGGGGTGCCATGGCTGTCCCCTTGGTGTCCCTGGGCTGGCCCTGTGGGTCCCTGGGGTGCCCTGGGGGTGCCCTAAAGGTCCACTAGGTGTCCCTGGGGGTGCCCTCGCTGTCCCTGGGGTGCCCTGGCTGTCCCCTACGTGTCCCTGGGGGTCCCCTTGCTGTCCGTGGGGGTGCCCAGGGTGTCCCTTAGGTGTCCCTGGGGGTGCCCTTGCTGTCCATTAGCTGTCCCTGGGGGTACCCTGGCTGTCCCTGGGGTGCTCTGGATGTCCCCTTGGTGTCCCTAGGGTGCCCTGTCTGTGCCCTTGGTGTCCCTGGGGGTGCCCTGGCTGTCCCTAGGGTGCCCTGCCTGTCCCCTAGGTGTCCTTGGGGGTGCCCTGGCTGTCCCTAGGGTGCCCTGGCTGTCCCCTCGGTGTCCCTGGGGGTGGCCTGCCTGTCCCCTAGGTGTCCTTGGGGGTGCCCTGGCTGTCCCTAGGGTGCCCTGGCTGTGCCCTCTGCTTCCCTGGGGGTGCTCTGGCTGTCCTTAGGGTGCCCTGGCTGTCCCCTAGGTGTCCCTGGGGGTGCCCTGAGTGTGCCTGGGGTGCCCTGGCTGTCCTGTAGGTGTCCCTGTGGGTGCCCTGGGTGTCCCTGGGGATGCCCTGGCTGTCCCCTAGGTGTCCCTGGGGGTGCCCTGGGTGTCCCTGGGGGGGCCCTGGCTGTCCCTAGGGTGCCCTGGCTGTGCCCTCATTGTCCCTGGAGTGCCCTAGGTGTCCCTGGGGGTGCCCTGGGTGTCCCTGGGGTTCCCTGGAGGTCCCCTAGGTGTCCACGGGGGTGCCCTCGCTGTCCCTGGGGTGCCCTGGCTTTCCCCTAGGTGTCCCTGGGGGTGCCCTGGCTGTCCCCTAGGTGTCCCTGGGGGTGCCCTCCCTGTCTCTCGGGGTGCCCTGGCTGTCCCCTAGGTGTCCCTGGGGGGGCCCTTGCTGTCCCTGGGGTGCCCTGGCTAACCCCTAGGTGTCCCTGTGGGTCCCCAGAGTGTCCCTGGTAGTGCCCTGGCTGTCCCCTAGGGGTCTCTGGGGGTGCCCTGGCTGTCCCCTAGGTGTCCCTGGGGGTCCCCTTGGTGTCCCTGGGGGTGCCCAGGGTCCCCCTTCGGTGTCCCTGGGGGTGCCCTTGCTGTCCCCTAGGTGTCCCTGGGGGTGCCCTGGCTGTCCCTGGGGTGCTCTGGATGTCCCCTTGGTGTCCCTGGGGGGGGCCTGGCTGTCCCTAGGGTGCCCTGGCTGTCCCCTAGGTGTCCCTGGGGGTGCCCTGGGTGTCCCTGGGGTGCCCTGGCTGTCTCCTAGGTGTCCCTGGGGGTGCCCTGGCTGTCCCTAGGGTGTTCTGGCTGTGCCCTCTGTGTCCCTGGGGGTGCTCTGCCTGTCCTTAGGGTGCCCTGGCTGTCCCCTAGGTGTCCCTGGAGTGCCCTAGGCGGCCCTGGGGGTGCCCAGGGTGTCCCTTAGGTGTCCCTGGGGGTGCCCTTGCTGTCCCCTAGCTGTCCCTGGGGGTACCCTGGCTGTCCCTGGGGTGCTCTGGATGTCCTCTTGGTGTCTCTGGGGGTGCCCTGGGTGTCCCCTAGGTGTCCCTAGGGTGCCCTGTCTGTGCCCTTGGTGTCCCTGGGGGTGCCCTGGGTGTCCCTGGGGGGGCCCTGGCTGTCCCCTAGGTATCCCAGTGGGGGGCCTGACTGTCCCCTAGGTGTCCCTGGGGGTGCCCCGGGTGTCCCTGGGGGGGCCCTGGCTGTCCCCTAGGTGTCCCTGGGGTTCCCTGGTTGTCCCCTAGGTGTCCCTGGGGGTGCCCCGGGTGTCCCTGGGGGTTCCCTGGCTGTCCCTAGGGTGCCCTGCCTGTCCCCTAGGTGTCCCTGGCGGTGCCCTGCCTGTCCCCTAGGTGTCCCTGGGGGTACCCTGGGTGTCCCTGGGGGTGCCCTGGGTGTCCCTGGAGTGCCCTGGCTGTCCCCTAAATGTCCCTGGGGGTGCCCTGGCTGTCCCCTAGGTGTCCCTGGGGGTGCCCTGCCTGTCCCCTAGGTGTCCCTGGGGGTGCCCTGCCTGTCCCCTAGGTGTCCCTGGGGGTGCCCTGGCTGTCCCTCGGGTTCCCTGGCTGTCCCCTAGGTGTCCCTGGGGGTGCCCAGGCTGTCCCTCGGGTTCCCTGACTGTCCCCTAGGTGTCCCTGGGGGGGCCCTGAGTGTCCCTGGGCTGCTCTGGCTGTCCCCTAGGTGTCCCTGGGGGGGCCCTGGCAGTCCCCGAGGTGTCCCTGGGGGTGCCCTGGGTGTCCCTGGGGATGCCCTGGCTGTCCCCTAGGTGTCCCTGGGGGTGCCCTGGGTGTCCCTGCGGTTCCCTGGCTGTCCCGTAGGTGTCCCTGGGCGTGCCCTGGGTGTCCCTGGGGGTGCACAGGGTGTCCCTGGGGTTCCCTGGAGGTCCCCTAGGTTTCCCTGGGGGTGCCCTGGGTGTCCCTGGGGTGCCCTGGCTGTCCCCTAGGTGTCCCTGGGGGTGCCCTGGGCGTCCCTGGAGTGCCCTGGCTGTCCCCTAAATGTCCCTGGGGGTGCCCTGGCGGTCCCCTAGGTGTCCCTGGGGGTGCCCTGCCTGTCCCCTAGGTGTCCCTGGGGGTGCCCTGCGTGTCCCTGGGGTGCCCTGGCTGTCCCCTAGGTGTTTCTGGGGGTGCCCTAGGTGTCCCTGAGGGTGCCCTGGCTGTCCCTAGGGTGCCCTGGCTGTCCCCTAGGTGTCCCTGGGGGTGCCCTGGGTGTCCCTGGGGGTGCCCTGGCTGTCCCCTTGGTGTCCCTAGGGTGCCCTGTCTGTGCCCTTGGTGTCCCTGGGGGTGCCCTGGGTGTCCCTGGGGGGGCCCTGGCTGTGCCCTAGGTGTCCCTTGGGGTGCCCTGGGTGTCCCTGGGGGGGCCCTGGCTGTCCCCTAGGTGTCCCTTGGGGTGCATTAGGTGTCCCTGGGGGTGCCCAGGGTGTCCCTGGGGTTCCCTGGCTGTCCCCTAGGTGTCCCTGCCTCGCTCGTATCCTCGACTCCGCCTCCGGCGCCATGGTGACTCCCCTCCCAATCTGGACCAGTGTGGCCTCGCCCCCTCCCCTGGGGCCATCCGACCCATCCCAGTATTGACCAGTAAGGCACCGAGTGGCCACCATGGACCCCCACACGCCTGCCAGTTCATCCCAGTTCATCCCAGTCCACTCTTCGTCCATCCCAGGTTTCTCTGGTCACCCTCCCAGTGCTCTCAGTCCATCCCAGTCCCGCAGGTGTTGGTGCTTGGGGCTTGATGAGCTGGTGCCTGTCCGCAACGTGGAGCGGCTCAAACGGGACCTCAGGGTGAGGGGGGCGCGGATTTGGGGGGATCCTGGGGGTCCTGAGTTGTCGTGGAGGGGGTTTTTGGGTTGTGGGGGGTCTGGGGGGAGTCCTGGGGGCTGCTTTGGGTGCTTTGGGGGGTATTCGGGAGGTTTGGGCGGCCCATTTGAGGCATCAAAGAACCTGAGGAGGGTTTTGATAGCTCCTGGAGGTGGAGGGGGCCGTGGGGGTGAGCTGGCTGTCCCAGGGGGTTCCTGGCTGTCCCTCGATGTCCCTGGGGTGCCCTGGCTGTCACTTAGGTGTCCCTCGGGGTGCCCGGGCTGTCCCTAGGGTGCCCTGGCTGTCCCCTAGGTGTCTCTGGGGTGCCCTGACTGTCCCTAGGTGTCCCTGGGGGTGCCCTGGCTGTCCCCTCCGTGTCCCGTGGGGTGCCCAGAGTGTCCCTGGGAGGTCCCTGGCTGTCCCCTAGGTGTCTCTGGGGTGCCCTGACTGTCCCTAGGTGTCCCTGGGGGTGCCCTAAATGTCCCTGGGGGTGCTAGGCTGTCCCCTAGGTGTCCCTGGGGGTGCCCTGGGTGTCCCTGGGGTGCCCTGGCTGTCCCCTTGGTGTCCCTGGGGGTGCCCTGTGGATCCCTGGGGGTGCCCTGGTGTCCCTGTGGGTGCCCTGGCTGTCCCTGGAGTGCCCTGGTTGTCCCCTAGGTGTCCCTGGGTGGGCCCTGGCTGTCCCCTAGGTGTCCCTGGGGGTGCCCTTCCTGTCCCCTAGGTGTCCCTTGGGGTGCCCTGGCTGTCCCCTAGGTGTCCCTGGGGGTGCCCTGAGTGTCCCTGGGGGGGCCCTGGCTGTCCCCTAGGTGTCCCTGGGGGTCCCCTTGGTGTCCCTGGGGGTGCCCAGGGTGTCCCTTAGGTGTCCCTGGGGGTGCCCTTGCTGTCCCCTTGGTGTCCCTGGGGGTGCCCAGGGTGTCCCTGCGGTGCCCTGGCTGTCCCCTAGGTGTCCCTGGGGGTCCCCTTGGTGTCCCTGGGGTGCTCTGGATGTCCCCTTGGTGTCCCTGGGGGTGCCCTGGCTGTCCCCTTGGTGTCCCTAGGGTGCCCTGGCTGTCCCTTGGATGCCCTGGCTGTGCCCTTGGTGTCCCTGGGGGTGCCCTGGCTGTCCCTAGGGTGCCCTGGCTGTCCCCTAGGTGTCCCTGGGGGTGCCCTGGTGTCCCTCGGGGTGCCCTGGCTGTCCCCTAGGTGTCCCTGAGGGTGCCCTGGCTGTCCCCTAGGTGTCCCTGGGGGTGCTCTGGCTGTCCCTGGAGTTCCCTGGCTGTCCCCTTGGTGTCCCTGGTGGTGCCCTGGCTGTGCCCTTGGTGTCCATGGGGGTGCCCTGGCTGTCCGTAGGGTGCCCTGGCTGTCCCCTGTGTGTCCCTGGGGGTGACCTAGGTGTCCCTGGGGGTGCCCTGCCTGTCCCCTATCTGTCCCTGGGGGTGCCCTGCCTGTCCCCTAGGTGTCCCTGGGGGTGCCCTGGGTGTCCCTGCGGTTCCCTGGCTGTCCCCTAGGTGTCCCTGAAGGGGCCCTGGGTGTCCCTGGGGTGCCATGGCTGTCCTCTAGTTGTCCCTGGGGGGGCCCTGGCTGTCCCCTAGGCGTCCCTGGGGGTGCCCTGGGTGTCCCTGCGGGTGCTCTGGAGGTCCCCTAGGTGTCCCTTGGGGTGCCCTGGCTGTCCCTGGGGTGCCCTGGCTGTCCCCAAGGTGTCCCTGGGGGGCCCTGCCTGTCCTCTCGGTGTCCCTGGGGGTGCCCTGGCTGTCCCCTACGTGTCCCTGGAGCTGCCCTGGGTGTCCCCTTCGTGTCTTGGGGGTACCCTGGCTGACCCTAGGGTGCCCTGGCTGTCCCCTAGGTGTCCCTGGGGGTGCCCAGTGTGTCCCTGTGGGTGCCCTGGCTGTCCCCTTGGTGTCCCTGGGGGTGCCCTGGCTGTCTCTGGGGTGCCGTGGGGGCGCCCTGCCTGTCCTCTAGTTGTCCCTGGGGGTGCCATGGCTGTCCCCTCGGTGTCACTGGGGTTACCCTGCCTGTCCCCTAGGTGTCCCTGGGGGGGCCCTGGCTGTCCCCTAGGTGTCCCTGGAGGTGCCCTGCCTGTCCCCTAGGTGTCCATGGGGGTGCCCTGGGTGTCCCTGGGCTGCCCTGGCTGTCCCCTACGTGTCCCTGGGGGTGCCCAGGGTGTCCCTGGGGGTGCCCTTGCTGTCCCGTAGGTGTCCCTGGGGGTGCCCTGGGTGTCCTTGGGGTGCTCCGGCTGTCCCCTTGGTGTCCCTGGGGGTGCCCTGGCTGTCCCCTCGGTGTCCCTCGGGGTGCCCTGGGTGTCCCCTAGGTGTCCCTGAGGGTGCCCTGGCTGTCCCCTAGGTGTCCCTGTGGGTGCCCTGGCTGTCCCTGGAGTTCCCTGGCTGTCCTCTTGGTTTCCCTGGTGGTGCCCTGGCTGTGCCCTCGGTGTCCCTGAGGGTGCCCTGGCTGTCCCCTAGGTATCCCTGGGGGTGCCCTACCTGTCCCCTAGGTGTCCCTGGGAGTGCCCTGGGTGTCCCTGGGGGTGCACAGGGTGTCCCTGGTGTTCCCTGGCTGTCCCCTAGGTGTCCCTGGGGGGGCCCTGGCTGTCCCTGGGGTGCCCTGGCTGTCCCCTAGGTGTCCCTGGTGGTGCCCTGGATGTCCCTGGGGGTGCCCTGGCTGTCCCCTACGTGTCCCTGGGGGTGCCCAGTGTGTCCCTGGGGTTGCCCTGGCTGTCCTTGGGGTGCTCTGGCTGTCCCCTAGCTGTCCCTGGGGGTGCCCTGGCTGTCCCTGGGGTGCCATGGGGGTGCCCTGCCTGTCCTCTAGTTGTCCCTGGGGGTGCCATGACTGTCCCCTCGGTGTCCCTGGGGTTGCCCTGCCTGTCCCTGAGGTGTCCCTGGGGGTGCCCTGCGTGTCCCTGGGGTGCCCTGGCTGTCCCCTAGGTGTTTCTGGGGGTGCCCTAGGTGTCCCTGGGGGTGCCCTGGCTGTCCCTAGGGTGCCCTGGCTGTCCCCTAGGTGTCCCTGGGGGTGCCTTGGGTGTCCCTGGGGTGCCATGGCTGTCCCCTTGGTGTCCCTGGGCTGGCCCTGTGGGTCCCTGGGGTGCCCTGGGGGTGCCCTGGAGGTCCACTAGGTGTCCCTGGGGGTGCCCTCGCTGTCCCTGGGGTGCCCTGGCTGTCCCCTACGTGTCCCTGGGGGTCCCCTTGCTGTCCGTGGGGGTGCCCAGGGTGTCCCTTAGGTGTCCCTGGGGGTGCCCTTGCTGTCCATTAGCTGTCCCTGGGGGTACCCTGGCTGTCCCTGGGGTGCTCTGGATGTCCCCTTGGTGTCCCTAGGGTGCCCTGTCTGTGCCCTTGGTATCCCTGGGGGTGCCCTGGCTGTCCCTAGGGTGCCCTGCCTGTCCCCTAGGTGTCCTTGGGGGTGCCCTGCCTGTCCCTAGGGTGCCCTGGCTGTCCCCTCGGTGTCCCTGGGGGTGGCCTGCCTGTCCCCTAGGTGTCCTTGGGGGTGCCCTGGCTGTCCCTAGGGTGCCCTGGCTGTGCCCTCTGTGTCCCTGGGGGTGCTCTGGCTGTCCTTAGGGTGCCCTGGCTGTCCCCTAGGTGTCCCTGGGGGTGCCCTGAGTGTGCCTGGGGTGCCCTGGCTGTCCTGTAGGTGTCCCTGTGGGTGCCCTGGGTGTCCCTGGGGATGCCCTGGCTGTCCCCTAGGTGTCCCTGGGGGTGCCCTGGGTGTCCCTGGGGGGGCCCTGGCTGTCCCTAGGGTGCCCTGGCTGTGCCCTCATTGTCCCTGGAGTGCCCTAGGTGTCCCTGGGGGTGCCCTGGGTGTCCCTGGGGTTCCCTGGAGGTCCCCTAGGTGTCCACGGGGGTGCCCTCGCTGTCCCTGCGGTGCCCTGGCTTTCCCCTAGGTGTCCCTGGGGGTGCCCTGGCTGTCCCCTAGGTGTCCCTGGGGGTGCCCTCCCTGTCTCTCGGGGTGCCCTGGCTGTCCCCTAGGTGTCCCTGGGGGGGCCCTTGCTGTCCCTGGGGTGCCCTGGCTAACCCCTAGGTGTCCCTGTGGGTCCCCAGAGTGTCCCTGGTAGTGCCCTGGCTGTCCCCTAGGGGTCTCTGGGGGTGCCCTGGCTGTCCCCTAGGTGTCCCTGGGGGTCCCCTTGGTGTCCCTGGGGGTGCCCAGGGTCCCCCTTCGGTGTCCCTGGGGGTGCCCTTGCTGTCCCCTAGGTGTCCCTGGGGGTGCCCTGGCTGTCCCTGGGGTGCTCTGGATGTCCCCTTGGTGTCCCTGGGGGGGGCCTGGCTGTCCCTAGGGTGCCCTGGCTGTCCCCTAGGTGTCCCTGGGGGTGCCCTGGGTGTCCCTGGGGTGCCCTGGCTGTCCCCTAGGTGTCCCTGGGGGGGCCCTAGCTGTCCCTGGGGTGCCCTGGCTGTCCCCTAGGTGTCCCTGTGGGTGCCCAGAGTGTCCCTGGTAGTGCCCTGGCTGTCCCCTAGGGGTCTCTGGGGGTGCCCTGGCTGTCCTCTAGGTGTCCCTGGGGGTCCCCTTGGTGTCCCTGGGGGTGCCCAGGGTCCCCCTTCGGTGTCCCTGGGGGTGCCCTTGCTGTCCCCTAGGTGTCCCTGGGGGTGCCCTGGCTGTCCCTGGGGTGCTCTGGATGTCCCCTTGGTGTCCCTAGGGTGCCCTGTCTGTGCCCTTGGTGTCCCTGGGGGTGCCCTGGCTGTCCCTAGGGTGCCCTGCCTGTCCCCTAGGTGTCCTTGGGGGTGCCCTGGCTGTCCCCTCGGTGTCCCTGGGGGTGGCCTGCCTGTCCCCTAGGTGTCCTTGGGGGTGCCCTGGCTGTCCCTAGGGTGCCCTGGCTGTGCCCTCTGTGTCCCTGGGGGTGCTCTGGCTGTCCTTAGGGTGCCCTGGCTGTCCCCTAGGTGTCCCTGGGGGTGCCCTGAGTGTGCCTGGGGTGCCCTGGCTGTCCTGTAGGTGTCCCTGTGGGTGCCCTGGGTGTCCCTGGGGATGCCCTGGCTGTCCCCTAGGTGTCCCTGGGGGTGCCCTGGGTGTCCCTGGGGGGGCCCTGGCTGTCCCTAGGGTGCCCTGGCTGTGCCCTCATTGTCCCTGGAGTGCCCTAGGTGTCCCTGGGGGTGCCCTGGGTGTCCCTGGGGTTCCCTGGAGGTCCCCTAGGTGTCCACGGGGGTGCCCTCGCTGTCCCTGGGGTGCCCTGGCTTTCCCCTAGGTGTCCCTGGGGGTGCCCTGGCTGTCCCCTAGGTGTCCCTGGGGGTGCCCTCCCTGTCTCTCGGGGTGCCCTGGCTGTCCCCTAGGTGTCCCTGGGGGGGCCCTTGCTGTCCCTGGGGTGCCCTGGCTAACCCCTAGGTGTCCCTGTGGGTTCCCAGAGTGTCCCTGGTAGTGCCCTGGCTGTCCCCTAGGGGTCTCTGGGGGTGCCCTGGCTGTCCCCTAGGTGTCCCTGGGGGTCCCCTTGGTGTCCCTGGGGGTGCCCAGGGTCCCCCTTCGGTGTCCCTGGGGGTGCCCTTGCTGTCCCCTAGGTGTCCCTGGGGGTGCCCTGGCTGTCCCTGGGGTGCTCTGGATGTCCCCTTGGTGTCCCTGGGGGGGGCCTGGCTGTCCCTAGGGTGCCCTGGCTGTCCCCTAGGTGTCCCTGGGGGTGCCCTGGGTGTCCCTGGGGTGCCCTGGCTGTCCCCTAGGTGTCCCTGGGGGGGCCCTGGCTGTCCCTGGGGTGCCCTGGCTGTCCCCTAGGTGTCCCTGTGGGTGCCCAGAGTGTCCCTGGTAGTGCCCTGGCTGTCCCCTAGGGGTCTCTGGGGGTGCCCTGGCTGTCCCCTAGGTGTCCCTGGGGGTCCCCTTGGTGTCCCTGGGGGTGCCCAGGGTCCCCCTTCGGTGTCCCTGGGGGTGCCCTTGCTGTCCCCTAGGTGTCCCTGGGGGTGCCCTGGCTGTCCCTAGGGTGTTCTGGCTGTGCCCTCTGTGTCCCTGGGGGTGCTCTGCCTGTCCTTAGGGTGCCCTGGCTGTCCCCTAGGTGTCCCTGGAGTGCCCTAGGCGGCCCTGGGGGTGCCCAGGGTGTCCCTTAGGTGTCCCTGGGGGTGCCCTTGCTGTCCCCTAGCTGTCCCTGGGGGTACCCTGGCTGTCCCTGGGGTGCTCTGGATGTCCTCTTGGTGTCTCTGGGGGTGCCCTGGGTGTCCCCTAGGTGTCCCTAGGGTGCCCTGTCTGTGCCCTTGGTGTCCCTGGGGGTGCCCTGGGTGTCCCTGGGGGGGCCCTGGCTGTCCCCTAGGTATCCCAGTGGGGGGCCTGGCTGTCCCCTAGGTGTCCCTGGGGGTGCCCCGGGTGTCCCTGGGGGTGCCCTGGCTGTCCCCTAGGTGTCCCTGGGGTTCCCTGGCTGTCCCCTAGGTGTCCCTGGGGGTGCCCTGGGTGTCCCTGGGGGGGCCCTGGCTGTCCCCTAGCTGTCCCTGGGGGTACCCTGGCTGTCCCTGGGCTGCTCTGGATGTCCCCTTGGTGTCCCAGGGGGTGCCCTGGCTGTCCCATTGGTGTCCGTAGGGTGCCCTGTCTGTGCCCTAGGTGTCCCTGGGGGTGCCCTGCCTGTCCCCTAGGTGTCCCTGGGGGTACCCTGGGTGTCCCTGGGGGTGCCCTGGGTGTCCCTGGAGTGCCCTGGCTGTCCCCTAAATGTCCCTGGGGGTGCCCTGGCTGTCCCCTAGGTGTCCCTGGGGGTGCCCTGCCTGTCCCCTAGGTGTCCCTGGGGGTGCCCTGCCTGTCCCCTAGGTGTCCCTGGGGGTGCCCTGGCTGTCCCTCGGGTTCCCTGGCTGTCCCCTAGGTGTCCCTGGGGGGGCCCTGAGTGTCCCTGGGCTGCTCTGGCTGTCCCCTAGGTGTCCCTGGGGGGGCCCTGGCAGTCCCCGAGGTGTCCCTGGGGGTGCCCTGGGTGTCCCTGGGGATGCCCTGGCTGTCCCCTAGGTGTCCCTGGGGGTGCCCTGGGTGTCCCTGCGGTTCCCTGGCTGTCCCGTAGGTGTCCCTGGGCGTGCCCTGGGTGTCCCTGGGGGTGCACAGGGTGTCCCTGGGGTTCCCTGGAGGTCCCCGAGGTGTCCCTGGGGGTGCCCTGGGTGTCCCTGGGGTGCCCTGGCTGTCCCCTAGGTGTCCCTGGGGGTGCCCTGGGCGTCCCTGGAGTGCCCTGGCTGTCCCCTAAATGTCCCTGGGGGTGCCCTGGCGGTCCCCTAGGTGTCCCTGAAGGTGCCCTGCCTGTCCCCTAGGTGTCCCTGGGGGTGCCCTGCGTGTCCCTGGGGTGCCCTGGCTGTCCCCTAGGTGTTTCTGGGGGTGCCCTAGGTGTCCCTGAGGGTGCCCTGGCTGTCCCTAGGGTGCCCTGGCTGTCCCCTAGGTGTCCCTGGGGGTGCCCTGGGTGTCCCTGGGGGTGCCCTGGCTGTCCCCTTGGTGTCCCTAGGGTGCCCTGTCTGTGCCCTTGGTGTCCCTGGGGGTGCCCTGGGTGTCCCTGGGGGGGCCCTGCCTGTCCCCTAGGTGTCCCTGGGGGGGCCCTGGCTGTGCCCTAGGTGTCCCTTGGGGTGCCCTGGGTGTCCCTGGGGGGGCCCTGGCTGTCCCCTAGGTGTCCCTTGGGGTGCATTAGGTGTCCCTGGGGGTGCCCAGGGTGTCCCTGGGGTTCCCTGGCTGTCCCCTAGGTGTCCCTGCCTCGCTCGTATCCTCGACTCCGCCTCCGGCGCCATGGTGACTCCCCTCCCAATCTGGACCAGTGTGGCCTCACCCCCTCCCCTGGGGCCATCCGACCCATCCCAGTATTGACCAGTAAGGCACCGAGTGGCCACCATGGACCCCCACACGCCTGCCAGTTCATCCCAGTTCATCCCAGTGCACTCTTCGTCCATCCCAGGTTTCTCTGGTCACCCTCCCAGTGCTCTCAGTCCATCCCAGTCCCGCAGGTGTTGGTGCTTGGGGCTTGATGAGCTGGTGCCTGTCCGCAACGTGGAGCGGCTCAAACGGGACCTCAGGGTGAGGGGGGCGCGGATTTGGGGGGATCCTGGGGGTCCTGAGTTGTCGTGGAGGGGGTTTTTGGGTTGTGGGGGGTCTGGGGGGAGTCCTGGGGGCTGCTTTGGGTGCTTTGGGGGGTATTCGGGAGGTTTGGGCGGCCCATTTGAGGCATCAAAGAACCTGAGGAGGGTTTTGATAGCTCCTGGAGGTGGAGGGGGCCGTGGGGGTGAGCTGGCTGTCCCAGGGGGTTCCTGGCTGTCCCTCGATGTCCCTGGGGTGCCCTGGCTGTCACTTAGGTGTCCCTCGGGGTGCCCTGGCTGTCCCTAGGGTGCCCTGGCTGTCCCCTAGGTGTCTCTGGGGTGCCCTGACTGTCCCTAGGTGTCCCTGGGGGTGCCCTGGCTGTCCCCTCCGTGTCACGTGGGGTGCCCAGAGTGTCCCTGGGAGGTCCCTGGCTGTCCCCTAGGTGTCTCTGGGGTGCCCTGACTGTCCCTAGGTGTCCCTGGGGGTGCCCTAAATGTCCCTGGGGGTGCTAGGCTGTCCCCTAGGTGTCCCTGGGGGTGCCCTGGGTGTCCCTGGGGTGCCCTGGCTGTCCCCTTGTTGTCCCTGGGGGTGCCCTGTGGATCCCTGGGGGTGCCCTGGTGTCCCTGTGGGTGCCCTGGCTGTCCCTGGAGTGCCCTGGCTGTCCCCTAGGTGTCCCTGGGTGGGCCCTGGCTGTCCCCTAGGTGTCCCTGGGGGTGCCCTTCCTGTCCCCTAGGTGTCCCTTGGGGTGCCCTGGCTGTCCCCTAGGTGTCCCTGGGGGTGCCCTGAGTGTCCCTGGGGGGGCCCTGGCTGTCCCATAGGTGTCCCTGGGGGTGCCCTCGCTGTCCCTGGGGTGCCCTGGCTGTCCCCTAGGTGTCCCTGGGGGTCCTGTTGGTGTCCCTGGGGGTGCCCAGGGTGTCCCTTAGGTGTCCCTGGGGGTGCCCTTGCTGTCCCCTTGGTGTCCCTGGGGGTGCCCAGGGTGTCCCTGCGGTGCCCTGGCTGTCCCCTAGGTGTCCCTGGGGGTCCCCTTGGTGTCCCTGGGGTGCCCTGCCTGTCCCCTTGGTGTCCCTGGTGGTGCCCTGGCTGTGCCCTCGGTGTCCCTGAGGGTGCCCTGGCTGTCCCTTGGGTGCCCTGGCTGTGCCCTTGGTGTCCCTGGGGGTGCCCTGGCTGTCCCTAGGGTGCCCTGGCTGTCCCCTAGGTGTCCCTGGGGGTGCCCTGGTGTCCCTCGGGGTGCCCTGGCTGTCCCCTAGGTGTCCCTGAGGGTGCCCTGGCTGTCCCCTAGGTGTCCCTGGGGGTGCCCTGGCTGTCCCTGGAGTTCCCTGGCTGTCCCCTTGGTGTCCCTGGTGGTGCCCTGGCTGTGCCCTTGGTGTCCATGGGGGTGCCCTGGCTGTCCGTAGGGTGCCCTGGCTGTCCCCTGTGTGTCCCTGGGGGTGACCTAGGTGTCCCTGGGGGTGCCCTGCCTGTCCCCTATCTGTCCCTGGGAATGCCCTGCCTGTCCCCTAGGTGTCCCTGGGGGTGCCCTGGGTGTCCCTGCGGTTCCCTGGCTGTCCCCTAGGTGTCCCTGAAGGGGCCCTGGGTGTCCCTGGGGTGCCATGGCTGTCCTCTAGTTGTCCCTGGGGGGGCCCTGGCTGTCCCCTAGGTGTCCCTGGGGGTGCCCTGGGTGTCCCTGCGGGTGCTCTGGAGGTCCCCTAGGTGTCCCTTGGGGTGCCCTGGCTGTCCCTGGGGTGCCCTGGCTGTCCCCAAGGTGTCCCTGGGGGTGCCCTGCCTGTCCTCTCGGTGTCCCTGGGGGTGCCCTGGCTGTCCCTGGGGGTGCACAGGGTGTCCCTGGGGTTCCCTGGCTGTCCCCTACGTGTCCCTGAAGCTGCCCTGGGTGTCCCCTTCGTGTCTTGGGGGTACCCTGGCTGACCCTAGGGTGCCCTGGCTGTCCCCTAGGTGTCCCTGGGGGTGCCCAGTGTGTCCCTGGGGGTGCCCTGGCTGTCCCCTTGGTGTCCCTGGGGGTGCCCTGGCTGTCCTTGGGGTGCTCTGGCTGTCCCCTTGGTGTCCCTGGGGGTGCCCTGGCTGTCCTTGGGGTGCTCTGGCTGTGCCCTAGCTGTCCCTGGGGGTGCCCTGGCTGTCCCTGGAGTTCCCTGGCTGTCATCTTGGTGTCCCTGGTGGTGCCCTGGCTGTGCCCTCGGTGTCCCTGAGGGTGCCCTGGCTGTCCCTAGGGTGGCCTGGCTGTGCCCTTGGTGTCCCTGGGGGTGCCCTGGTGTCCCTCGGGGTGCCCTGGCTGTCCCCTAGGTGTCCCTGGGGGTGCCCTGGCTGTCCCCTAGGTGTCCCTGGGGGTGCCCTGCCTGTCCCCTAGGTGTCCCTGGGAGTGCCCTGGGTGTCCCTGGGGGTGCACAGGGTGTCCCTGGTGTTCCCTGGCTGTCCCCTAGGTGTCCCTGGGGGGGCCCTGGCTGTCCCTTGGGTGCCCTGGCTGTCCCCTATGTGTCCCTGGGGGTGCCCTGGGTATCCCTGGGGGTGCCCTGGCTGTCCCCTAGGTGTCCCTGGGGGTGCCCTGGGTGTCCCTGGGAGTGCCCTGGCTGTCCCCTAAATGTCCCTGGGGGTGCCCTGGCTGTCCCCTAGGTGTCCCTGGGGGTGCCCTGGGTGTCCCTGGGGTGCCCTGGCTGTCCCCTAGGTGTCCCTGGGGGGGCCCTGGCTGTCCCCTAGGCGGCCCTGTGGGTGCCCTGGGTGTCCATGGGGTGCCTTGGCTGTCCCCTAGGTGTCCCTGGGGGTGCCCTGGTGTCCCTCGGGGTGCCCTGGCTGTCCTCTAGGTGTCCCTCGGGGTGCCCGGCGTGTCCCTGGGGTGCCCTGGCTGTCCCCTAGGTGTTCCTGGGGGTGCCCTGCCTGTCCCCTAGGTGTCCCTGGGGGTGCCCTGGCTGTCCCCTAGGCTGCCCTGGGTGTGCCCTGGGTGTCCCTGGGGTGCCCTGGCTGTCCCCTAGGTGTCTCTGGGGGTGCCCTGGGTGTCCCAGGAGTGCCCTGGCTGTCCCCTAAATGTCCCTGGGGTGCCCTGGCTGTCCCCTAGGTGTTTCTGGGAGTGCCCTAGGTGTCCCTGGGGGTGCCCTGGCTGTCCCTAGGGAGCCCTGGCTATCCCCTAGGTGTCCCTGGGGTGCTCTGGGTGTCCCTGGGGTGCCATGGCTGTCCCCTTGGTGTCCCTGCGGGGGCCCCGTGGGTCCCTGGGGTGTACTGGGGGTGCCCTGGTGTCCCTGGGGGGGCCCTGGCTGTCCCCTAGGTGTCCCTGGGGGTGCCCTGCCTGTCCCCTAGGTGTCCCTGGGGGTGCCCTGGCTGTCCTCTAGGTGTCCCTGGGGGTGCCCTGGCTGTCCCTCGGGTTCCCTGGCTGTCCCCTAGGTGTCCCTGGGGTGCCCTGGGTGTCCCTGGAGATGCCCTGGCTGTCCCCTAGGTGTCCCTGGGGGTGCCCTGGCTGTCCCTAGGGTGCCCTGTCTGTCCCCTAGGTGTCCCTGGGGGTGCCCTGGTGTCCCTGGGGGTGCCCTGGGTGTCCCCTAGGTGTCCCTGGGGGTGCCCTGGCTGTCCCTGGAGTGCCCTGGCTGTCCCCTAGGTGTCCCTGGGGGTGCCCTGGATGTCCCTGGGGGGGCCCTGGTTGTCCCCTAGGTGTCCCTGGGGGTGCCCTGGCTTTCCCCTCGGTGTCCCTGGAGGTGCCCTGCCTGTCCCCTAGGTGTCCGTGGGGGTGCCCGGCGTGTCCCTGGGGTGCCCTGGCTGTCCCCTAGGTGTCCCTGGGGTGCCCTAGGTGTCCCTGGGGGTGCCCTGGCTGTCCCTAGGGTTCACTGGCTGTCCCCTTGGTGTCCCTGGGGGTGCCCTGGAGGTCCCCTACGTGGCCCTGGGCGTGCCCTCCCTGTCCCCTAGGTGTCCCTGGGGGTTCCCTGGCTGTCTTTAGGGTGCCCTGGCTGTCCCCTAGGTGTCCCTGGGGGTGGCCTACCTGTCCCCTAGGTGTCCTTGGGGGTGCCCTGGCTGTCCCTAGGGTGCCCTGGCTGTGCCCTCTGTGTCCCTGGGGGTGCCCTGGCTGTCCTTAGGGTGCCCTGGCTGTCCCCTAGGTGTCCCTGGGGGTGCCCTGGGTGTGCCTCGGGCGTCCTGGCTGTCCTGTAGGTGTCCCTGGGGGTGCCCTGGGTGTCCCTGGGGATGCCCTGGCTGTCCCCTAGGTGTCCCTGGGGGTGCCCTGGGTGTCCCTGGGGTGCCCTGGCTTTTCCCTAGGTGTCCCTGGGGGTGCCCTGGGTGTCCCTGGAGTGCCCTGGCTGTCCCCTAAATGTCCCTGTGGGTGCCCTGGCTGTCCCCTAGGTGTCCCTGGGGGTGCCCTGCCTGTCCCCTAGGTGTCCCTGGGGGTGCCCTTGGTGTCCCTGGGGGTGCCCAGGGTGTCCCTTAGGTGTCCCTGGGGGTGCCCTTGCTGTCCCCTAGCTGTCCCTGGGGGTACCCTGGCTGTCCCTGGGGTGCTCTGGATGTCCCCTTGGTGTCCCTGGGGGTGCCCTGGCTGTCCCCTTGGTGTCCCTAGGGTGCCCTGTCTGTGCCCTTGGTGTCCCTCGGGGTGCCCTGGCTGTCCCCAGGGTGCCCTGGCTGTGCCCTCGGTGTCTCTGGGGGTGCCCTGGCTGTCCCTAGGGTGCCCTGGCCGTCCCCTCGGTGTCCCTGGGGCTGCCCTGCGTGTCCCCTAGGTGTCTCTGGGGGTGCCCTGGCTGTCCCTAGGGTGCCCTGGCTGTGCCCTCAGTGTCTCTGGGGGTGCCCTTCCTGTCCCCTAGGTGTCTCTGGGGGTGCCCTGGCTGTCCCTAGGGTGCCCTGACTGTCCCCTCTGTGTCCCTGGGGGTGCCCTGGCTGTCCCCTAGGTGTCCCTGGGGGTGCCCTGGGTGTGCCTGGGGATGCCCTGGCTGTCCCCTAGGTGTCCCTGGGGGTGCCCTGGGTGTGCCTGGGGTGCCCTGGCTGTCCTGTAGGTGTCCCTGGGGGTGCCCTGGGTGTCCCTGGGGATGCCCTGGCTGTCCCCTAGGTGTCCCTGGGGGTGCCCTAGGTGTCCCTGGGGATGCCCTGGTTGTCCCCTAGGTGTCCCTGGGCGTGCCCTGGGTGTCCCTGGGGGTGCCCTGGCTGTCACTAGGGTGCACTGGCTGTGCCCTTGGTGTCCCTGGGGATGCCCGGGCTGTCCCTAGGGTGCCCTGTCTGTCCCCTAGGTGTCCCTGCGGATGCCCTGGTGTCCTTCGGGGTGCCCTGCTGTCCCCTAGGTGTTTCTGGGGGTGCCCTAGGTGTCCTTGGGGGTGCCCTGGCTGTCCCTAGGGTGCCCTGGCTGTCCTCTAGGTGTCCCTGGGGGTGCCCTAGGTGTCCCTGGGGGTGCCCTGGGTGTCCCTGGGGTGCCATGGCTGTCCCCTTGGTGTCCCTGGGGGTGCCCTGCCTGTCCCCTAGGTGTCCCTGGGGGTGCCCTGGCTGTCCCCTAGGTGTCCCTGGGGGTGCCCAGGCTGTCCCTCGGGTTCCCTGGCTGTCCCCTAGGTGTCCCTGTGGGGGCCCTGAGTGTCCCTGGGCTGCTCTGGCTGTCCCCTAGGTGTCCCTGGGCGTGCCCTGGGTGTCCCTGGGGGTGCGCAGGGTGTCACTGGGGTTCCCTGGCTGTCCCCTACGTGTCCCTGGGGGTGCCCTCGCTGTCCCTGGGGGTGCCCAGGGTGTCCCTTAGGTGTCCCTGGGGGTGCCCTTGCTGTCCCCTAGCTGTCCCTGGGGGTACCCTGGCTGTCCCTGGGGTGCTCTGGATGTCCCCTTGGTGTCCCTGGGGATGCCCTGGCTGTTCCCTAGGTGTCCCTGGGGGTGCCCTGGGTGTCCCTGGGGGGGCCCTGGCTGTCCCCTGGAGGTCTCTGGGGGAGCCCTGCCTGTCCCCTAGGTGTCCCTGGGAGTGCCCGGGCTGTCCCTAGGGTGCCCTGTCTGTCCCCTAGGTGTCCCTGGGGGTGCCCTGGGTGTCCCCTAGGTGTCCCTGGGGGTGCCGTGGCTGTGCTCACGGTGTATCTGGGGGTGACCTGGCTGTCCATAGGGTGCCCTTTCTGTGCCATCGGTGTCCCTGGGGGTGCCTTGGCTGTCCCCTAGGTGTCCCTGGGGGTGCCCTCCCTGTCCCTCTGGGTGCCCTGGCTGTCCCCTAGGTGTCCCTGGGGGTGCCCTGGCTGTCCCCTAGGTGTCCCTGGGGGTGCCCTGCCTGTCCCCTAGGTGTCCCTGGGGGTGCCCTGGCTGTCCCTAGGGTGCCCTGGCTGTGCCCTCACTGTCCCTGGAGTGCCCTAGGTGTCCATGGGGGTGCCCTGGGTGTCCCTGGGGTTCCCTGGAGGTCCCCTAGGTTTCCCTGGGGGTGCCCTGGGTGTCCCTGGAGTGCCCTGGCTGTCCCCTAAATGTCCCTGGGGGTGCCATGGCTGTCCCCTTGGTGTCCCTGGGGGTGCCCTGCCTGTCCCCTAGGTGTCCCTGGGGGTACCCTGGCTGTCCCTCGGGTTCCCTGGCTGTCCCCTAGGTGTCCCTGGGGGTGCCCAGGCTGTCCCTCGGGTTCCCTGGCTGTCCCCTAGGTGTCCCTGGGGGGGCCCTGGCAGTTCCCGAGGTGTCCCTGGGGGTGCCCTGGGTGTCCCTGGGGGTGCGCAGGTTGTCACTGGGGTTCCCTGGCTGTCTCGTACGTGTCCCTGGGGGGGACCTGGCAGTTCCCGAGGTGTCCCTGGGGGTGCCCCGGGTGTCCCTGGGGGGGCCCTGGCTGTCCCCTAGGTGTCCCTGGGGGTGCATTAGGTGTCCCTGGGGGTGCCCAGGGTGTCCCTGGGGTGCCCTGGGTGTCCCCTAGCTGTTCCTGGGGGTACCCTGGCTGTCCCTGGGGTGCTCTGGATGTCCCCTTGGTGTCCCTGGGGGTGCCCTGGCTGTCCCCTTGGTGTCCCTAGGGTGCCCTGTCTGTGCCCTTGGTGTCCCTGGGGGTGCCCTGGCTGTCCCTAGGGTACCCTGGCTATCCCCTCGGTGACCCTGGGGGTGGCCTGCCTGTCCCCTAGGTGTCCTTGGGGGTGCCCTGGCTGTCCTTAGGGTGCCCTGGATGTCCCCTAGGTGTCCCTGGGGGTGCCCTGGCTGTCCTGTAGGTGCCCCTGGGGGTGCCCTGGGTGTCCCTGGGGATGCCCTGGCTGTCCCCTAGGTGTCCCTGGGGGTGCCCTGGGTGTCCCTGGGGTGCCCTGGCTTTCCCCTAGGTGTCCCTGGGGGTGCCCTGGGTGTCCCTGGAGTGCCCTGGCTGTCCCCTAAATGTCCCTGTGGGTGCCCTGGCTGTCCCCTAGGTGTCCCTGGGGGTGCCCTGCCTGTCCCCTAGGTGTCCCTGGGGGTGCCCTGGCTGTCCCTCGGGTTCCCTGTCTGTCCCCTAGGTGTCCCTGGGGGTGCCCAGGCTGTCCCTCGGGTTCCCTGGCTATCCCCTAGTTGTCCCTGGGGGGGCCATGAGTGTCCCTGGGGTGCCCTGGCTGTCCCCTAGGTGTCCCTGGGGGGGCCCTGGCTGTCCCCTAGGCGGCCCTGTGGGTGCCCTGGGTGTCCCTGGGGTGACTTGGCTGTCCCCTAGGTGTCCCTGGGGGTGCCCTGGTGTCCCTCGGGGTGCCCTGGCTGTCCTCTAGGTGTCCCTCGGGGTGCCCGGCGTGTCCCTGGGGTGCCCTGGCTGTCCCCTAGGTATTCCTGGGGGTGCCCTGCCTGTCCCCTAGGTGTCCCTGGGGGTGCCCTGCCTGTCCCCAAGGCTGCCCTGGGTGTGCCCTGGGTGTCCCTGGGGGTGCCCTGCCTGTCCCCTAGGCTGCCCTGGGTGTGCCCTAGGTGTCCCTGGGGGTGCCCTGGCTGTCCCTAGGGAGCCCTGGCTGTCCCCTAGGTGTCCCTGGGGTGCCCTGGGTGTCCCTGGGGTGCCATGGCTGTCCCCTTGGTGTCCCTGGGGGGGCCCCGTGGGTCCCTGGGGTGCCCTGGGGGTGCCCTGGTGTCCCTGGGGGGGCCCTGGCTGTCCCCTAGGTGTCCCTGGGGGTGCCCTGCCTGTCCCCTAGGTGTCCCTGGGGGTGCCCTGGCTGTCCCTCGGGTTCCCTGGCTGTCCCCTAGGTGTCCCTGGGGTGCCCTGGGTGTCCCTGGGGATGCCCTGGCTGTCCCCTAGGTGTCCCTGGGGGTGCCCTGGCTGTCCCTAGGGTGCCCTGTCTGTCCCCTAGGTGTCCCTGGGGGTGCCCTGGCTTTCCCCTCGGTGTCCCTGGAGGTGCCCTGCCTGTCCCCTAGGTGTCCGTGGGGGTGCCCGGCGTGTCCCTGGGGTGCCCTGGCTGTCCCCTAGGTGTCCCTGGGGTGCCCTAGGTGTCCCTGGGGGTGCCCTGGCTGTCCCTAGGGTTCACTGGCTGTCCCCTTGGTGTCCCTGGGGGTGCCCTGGAGGTCCCCTACGTGGCCCTGGGCGTGCCCTCCCTGTCCCCTAGGTGTCCCTGGGGGTTCCCTGGCTGTCTTTAGGGTGCCCTGGCTGTCCCCTAGGTGTCCCTGGGGGTGCCCTGGGTGTGCCTCGGGCGCCCTGGCTGTCCTGTAGGTGTCCCTGGGGGTGCCCTGGGTGTCCCTGGGGATGCCCTGGCTGTCCCCTAGGTGTCCCTGGGGGTGCCCTGGGTGTCCCTGGGGTGCCCTGGCTTTTCCCTAGGTGTCCCTGGGGGTGCCCTGGGTGTCCCTGGAGTGCCCTGGCTGTCCCCTAAATGTCCCTGTGGATGCCCTGGCTGTCCCCTAGGTGTCCCTGGGGGTGCCCTGCCTGTCCCCTAGGTGTCCCTGGGGGTGCCCTTGGTGTCCCTGGGGGTGCCCAGGGTGTCCCTTAGGTGTCCCTGGGGGTGCCCTTGCTGTCCCCTAGCTGTCCCTGGGGGTACCCTGGCTGTCCCTGGGGTGCTCTGGATGTCCCCTTGGTGTCCCTGGGGGTGCCCTGGCTGTCCCCTTGGTGTCCCTAGGGTGCCCTGTCTGTGCCTTTGGTGTCCCTGGGGGTGCCCTGGCTGTCCCTAGGGTGCCCTGCCTGTCCCCTAGGTGTCCCTGGGGGTGCCCTGGCTGTCCCCAGGGTGCCCTGGCTGTGCCCTCGGTGTCTCTGGGGGTGCCCTGGCTGTCCCTAGGGTGCCCTGGCCGTCCCCTCGGTGTCCCTGGGGCTGCCCTGCGTGTCCCCTAGGTGTCTCTGGGGGTGCCCTGGCTGTCCCTAGGGTGCCCTGGCTGTGCCCTCAGTGTTTCTGGGGGTGCCCTTCCTGTCCCCTAGGTGTCTCTGGGGGTGCCCTGGCTGTCCCTAGGGTGCCCTGACTGTCCCCTCTGTGTCCCTGGGGGTGCCCTGGCTGTCCCCTAGGTGTCCCTGGGGGTGCCCTGGGTGTGCCTGGGGATGCCCTGGCTGTCCCCTAGGTGTCCCTGGGGGTGCCCTGGGTGTGCCTGGGGTGCCCTGGCTGTCCTGTAGGTGTCCCTGGGGGTGCCCTGGGTGTCCCTGGGGATGCCCTGGCTGTCCCCTAGGTGTCCCTGGGGGTGCCCTAGGTGTCCCTGGGGATGCCCTGGTTGTCCCCTAGGTGTCCCTGGGCGTGCCCTGGGTGTCCCTGGGGGTGCCCTGGCTGTCACTAGGGTGCACTGGCTGTGCCCTTGGTGTCCCTGGGGATGCCCGGGCTGTCCCTAGGGTGCCCTGTCTGTCCCCTAGGTGTCCCTGGGGGTGCCCTGGTGTCCTTCGGGGTGCCCTGCTGTCCCCTAGGTGTCCCTGGGGGTGCCCTGGCTGTCCATAGGGTGCCCTTTCTGTGCCATCGGTGTCCCTGGGGGTGCCCTGGCTGTCCCCTAGGTGTTTCTGGGGGTGCCCTAGGTGTCCCTGGGGGTGCCCTGGCTGTCCCTAGGGTGCCCTGGCTGTCCCCTAGGTGTCCCTGGGGGTGCCCTAGGTGTCCCTGGGTGTGCCCTGGCTGTCCCTACGGTGCCCTGGCTGTCCCCTAGGTGTCCCTGGGGGTGCCCTGGGTGTCCCTGGGGTGCCATGGCTGTCCACTTGGTGTCCCTGGGGGTGCCCTGCCTGTCCCCTAGGTGTCCCTGGGGGTGCCCTGGCTGTCCCCTAGGTGTCCCTGGGGGTGCCCAGGCTGTCCCTCGGGTTCCCTGGCTGTCCCCTAGGTGTCCCTGTGGGGGCCCTGAGTGTCCCTGGGCTGCTCTGGCTGTCCCCTAGGTGTCCCTGGGCGTGCCCTGGGTGTCCCTGGGGGTGCGCAGGGTGTCACTGGGGTTCCCTGGCTGTCCCCTACGTGTCCCTGGGGGTGCCCTCGCTGTCCCTGGGGGTGCCCAGGGTGTCCCTTAGGTGTCCCTGGGGGTGCCCTTGCTGTCCCCTAGCTGTCCCTGGGGGTACCCTGGCTGTCCCTGGGGTGCTCTGGATGTCCCCTTGGTGTCCCTGGGGATGCCCTGGCTGTTCCCTAGGTGTCCCTGGGGGTGCCCTGGGTGTCCCTGGGGGGGCCCTGGCTGTCCCCTGGAGGTCTCTGGGGGAGCCCTGCCTGTCCCCTAGGTGTCCCTGGGGGTGCCCGGGCTGTCCCTAGGGTGCCCTGTCTGTCCCCTAGGTGTCCCTGGGGGTGCCCTGGGTGTCCCCTAGGTGTCCCTGGGGGTGCCGTGGCTGTCCCCTAGGTGTCCCTGGGGGTGCCCTCCCTGTCCCTCTGGGTGCCCTGGCTGTCCCCTAGGTGTCCCTGTGGGTGCCCTGGCTGTCCCCTAGGTGTCCCTGGGGGTGCCCTGCCTGTCCCCTAGGTGTCCTTGGGGGTGCCCTGGCTGTCCTTAGGGTGCCCTGGCTGTCCCCTAGGTGTCCCTGGGGGTGCCCTGGCTGTCCTGTAGGTGCCCCTGGGGGTGCCCTGGGTGTCCCTGGGGATGCCCTGGCTGTCCCCTAGGTGTCCCTGGGGGTGCCCTGGGTGTCCCTGGGGGGGCCCTGGCTGTCCCTAGGGTGCCCTGGCTGTGCCCTCACTGTCCCTGGAGTGCCCTAGGTGTCCCTGGGGGTGCCCTGGGTGTCCCTGGGGTGCCCTGGCTTTCCCCTAGGTGTCCCTGGGGGTGCCCTGGGTGTACCTGGAGTGCCCTGGCTGTCCCCTAAATGTCCCTGTGGGTGCCCTGGCTGTCCCCTAGGTGTCCCTGGGGGTGCCCTGCCTGTCCCCTAGGTGTCTCTGGGGGTGCCCTGGCTGTCCCTCGGGTTCCCTGTCTGTCCCCTAGGTGTCCCTGGGGGTGCCCAGGCTGTCCCTCGGGTTCCCTGGCTATCCCCTAGTTGTCCCTGGGGGGGCCATGAGTGTCCCTGGGCTGCTCTGGCTGTCCCCTAGGTGTCCCTGGGGGGGCCCTGGCAGTCCCCGAGGTGTCCCTGGGGGTACCCTGGGTGTCCCTGGGGGTGCGCAGGGTGTCACTGGGGTTCCCTGGCTGTCCCGTTCGTGTCCCTGGGGGTGCCCTGGAGGTCCCCTAGGTGTCCCTGGGGGTGCCCTCGCTGTCCCTGGGGTGCCCTGGCTGTCCCCTAGGTGTCCCTGGGGGTCCCCTTGGTGTCCCTGGGGGTGCCCAGCGTGCCCCTTAGGTGTCCCTGGGGGTGTCCTTGCTGTCCCCTAGCTGTCCCTGGGGGTACCCTGGCTGTCCCTGGGGTGCTCTGGATGTCCCCTTGGTGTCCCTGGGGGTGCCCTGGCTGTCCCCTTGGTGTCCCTAGGGTGCCCTGTCAGTGCCCTTGGTGTCCCTGGGGGTGCCCTGGCTGTCCCTAGGGTGCCCTGCCTGTCCCCTAGGTGTCCCTGGGGGTGCCCTGGCTGTCCCCAGGGTGCCCTGGCTGTGCCCTCGGTGTCTCTGGGGGTGCCCTGGCTGTCCCTAGGGTGCCCTGGCAGTCCCCTCGGTGTCCCTGGGGGTGCCCTGCGTGTCCCCTAGGTGTCCCTGGGGGTGCCCGGCGTGTCCCTGGGGTGCCCTGGCTGTCCCCTAGGTGTCCCTGGGGTGCCCTAGGTGTCCCTGGGGGTGCCCTGGCTGTCCCTAGGGTTCACTGGCTGTCCCCTTGGTGTCCCTGGGGGTGCCCTGGAGGTCCCCTACGTGGCCCTGGGCGTGCCCTCCCTGTCCCCTAGGTGTCCCTGGGGGTTCCCTGGCTGTCTTTAGGGTGCCCTGGCTGTCCCCTAGGTGTCCCTGGGGGTGGCCTACCTGTCCCCTAGGTGTCCTTGGGGGTGCCCTGGCTGTCCCTAGGGTGCCCTGGCTGTGCCCTCTGTGTCCCTGGGGGTGCCCTGGCTGTCCTTAGGGTGCCCTGGCTGTCCCCTAGGTGTCCCTGGGGGTGCCCTGGGTGTCCCTGGGGATGCCCTGGCTGTCCCCTAGGTGTCCCTGGGGGTGCCCTGCGTGTCCCTGGGGGGGCCCTGGCTGTCCCTAGGGTGCCCTGGCTGTGCCCTCACTGTCCCTGGAGTGCCCTAGGTGTCCCTGGGGGTGCCCTGGGTGTCCCTGGGGTGCCCTGGCTTTCCCCTAGGTGTCCCTGGGGGTGCCCTGGGTGTCCCTGGAGTGCCCTGGCTGTCCCCTAGGTGTCCCTGGGGGTGCCCTGCCTGTCCCCTAGGTGTCCCTGGGGGTGCCCTTGGTGTCCCTGGGGGTGCCCATGGTGTCCCTTAGGTGTCCCTGGGGGTGCCCTTGCTGTCCCCTAGCTGTCCCTGGGGGTACCCTGGCTGTCCCTGGGGTGCTCTGGATGTCCCCTTGGTGTCCCTGGGGGTGCCCTGGCTGTCCCCTTGGTGTCCCTAGGGTGCCCTGTCTGTGCCCTTGGTGTCCCTGGGGGTGCCCTGGCTGTCCCTAGGGTGCCCTGCCTGTCCCCTAGGTGTCCCTGGGGGTGCCCTGGCTGTCCCCAGGGTGCCCTGGCTGTGCCCTCGGTGTCTCTGGGGGTGCCCTGGCCGTCCCCTCGGTGTCCCTGGGGCTGCCCTGCGTGTCCCCTAGGTGTCTCTGGGGGTGCCCTGGCTGTCCCTAGGGTGCCCTGGCTGTGCCCTCAGTGTCTCTGGGGGTGCCCTTCCTGTCCCCTAGGTGTCTCTGGGGGTGCCCTGGCTGTCCCTAGGGTGCCCTGACTGTCCCCTCTGTGTCCCTGGGGGTGCCCTGGCTGTCCCCTAGGTGTCCCTGGGGTTGCCCTGGGTGTGCCTGGGGATGCCCTGGCTGTCCCCTAGGTGTCCCTGGGGGTGCCCTGGGTGTGCCTGGGGTGCCCTGGCTGTCCTGTAGGTGTCCCTGGGGGTGCCCTGGGTGTCCCTGGGGATGCCCTGGCTGTCCCCTAGGTGTCCCTGGGGGTGCCCTAGGTGTCCCTGGGGATGCCCTGGTTGTCCCCTAGGTGTCCCTGGGCGTGCCCTTGGTGTCCCTGGGGGTGCCCTGGCTGTCACTAGGGTGCACTGGCTGTGCCCTTGGTGTCCCTGGGGATGCCCGGGCTGTCCCTAGGGTGCCCTGTCTGTCCCCTAGGTGTCCCTGGGGGTGCCCTGGTGTCCTTCGGGGTGCCCTGCTGTCCCCTAGGTGTCCCTGGGGGTGCCCTGGCTGTCCATAGGGTGCCCTTTCTGTGCCATCGGTGTCCCTGGGGGTGCCCTGGCTGTCCCCTAGGTGTTTCTGGGGGTGCCCTAGGTGTCCCTGGGGGTGCCCTGGCTGTCCCTAGGGTGCCCTGGCTGTCCCCTAGGTGTCCCTGGGGGTGCCCTAGGTGTCCCTGGGTGTGCCCTGGCTGTCCCTACGGTGCCCTGGCTGTCCCCTAGGTGTCCCTGGGGGTGCCCTGGGTGTCCCTGGGGTGCCATGGCTGTCCCCTTGGTGTCCCTGGGGGTGCCCTGCCTGTCCCCTAGGTGTCCCTGGGGGTGCCCTGGCTGTCCCCTAGGTGTCCCTGGGGGTGCCCAGGCTGTCCCTCGGGTTCCCTGGCTGTCCCCTAGGTGTCCCTGTGGGGGCCCTGAGTGTCCCTGGGCTGCTCTGGCTGTCCCCTAGGTGTCCCTGGGCGTGCCCTGGGTGTCCCTGGGGGTGCGCAGGGTGTCACTGGGGTTCCCTGGCTGTCCCCTACGTGTCCCTGGGGGTGCCCTCGCTGTCCCTGGGAGTGCCCAGGGTGTCCCTTAGGTGTCCCTGGGGGTGCCCTTGCTGTCCCCTAGCTGTCCCTGGGGGTACCCTGGCTGTCCCTGGGGTGCTCTGGATGTCCCCTTGGTGTCCCTGGGGATGCCCTGGCTGTTCCCTAGGTGTCCCTGGGGGTGCCCTGGGTGTCCCTGGGGGGGCCCTGGCTGTCCCCTGGAGGTCTCTGGGGGAGCCCTGCCTGTCCCCTAGGTGTCCCTGGGGGTGCCCGGGCTGTCCCTAGGGTGCCCTGTCTGTCCCCTAGGTGTCCCTGGGGGTGCCCTGGGTGTCCCCTAGGTGTCCCTGGGGGTGCCGTGGCTGTGCTCACGGTGTATCTGGGGGTGACCTGGCTGTCCATAGGGTGCCCTTTCTGTGCCATCGGTGTCCCTGGGGGTGCCTTGGCTGTCCCCTAGGTGTCCCTGGGGGTGCCCTCCCTGTCCCTCTGGGTGCCCTGGCTGTCCCCTAGGTTTCCCTGGGGGTGCCCTGGGTGTCCCTGGAGTGCCCTGGCTGTCCCCTAAATGTCCCTGGGGGTGCCCTGGCTGTCCCCTAGGTGTCCCTGGGGGTGCCCTGCCTGTCCCCTAGGTGTCCCTGGGGGTGCCCTGCGTGTCCCTGGGGTACCCTGGCTGTCCCCTAGGTGTTTCTGGGGGTGCCCTAGGTGTCCCTGGGGTGCCATGGCTGTCCCCTTGGTGTCCCTGGGGGTGCCCTGCCTGTCCCCTAGGTGTCCCTGGGGGTACCCTGGCTGTCCCTCGGGTTCCCTGGCTGTCCCCTAGGTGTCCCTGGGGGTGCCCAGGCTGTCCGTCGGGTTCCCTGGCTGTCCCCTAGGTGTCCCTGGGGGGGCCCTGGCAGTTCCCGAGGTGTCCCTGGGGGTGCCCTGGGTGTCCCTGGGGGTGCGCAGGTTGTCACTGGGGTTCCCTGGCTGTCTCGTACGTGTCCCTGGGGGGGCCCTGGCAGTTCCCGAGGTGTCCCTGGGGGTGCCCCGGGTGTCCCTGGGGGGGCCCTGGCTGTCCCCTAGGTGTCCCTGGGGGTGCATTAGGTGTCCCTGGGGGTGCCCAGGGTGTCCCTGGGGTGCCCTGGGTGTCCCCTAGCTGTTCCTGGGGGTACCCTGGCTGTCCCTGGGGTGCTCTGGATGTCCCCTTGGTGTCCCTGGGGGTGCCCTGTCTGTCCCCTTGGTGTCCCTAGGGTGCCCTGTCAGTGCCCTTGGTGTCCCTGGGGGTGCCCTGGCTGTCCCTAGGGTGCCCTGCCTGTCCCCTAGGTGTCCCTGGGGGTGCCCTGGCTGTCCCCAGGGTGCCCTGGCTGTGCCCTCGGTGTCTCTGGGGGTGCCCTGGCTGTCCCTAGGGTGCCCTGGCAGTCCCCTCGGTGTCCCTGGGGGTGCCCTGCGTGTCCCCTAGGTGTCCCTGGGGGTGCCCGGCGTGTCCCTGGGGTGCCCTGGCTGTCCCCTAGGTGTCCCTGGGGTGCCCTAGGTGTCCCTGGGGGTGCCCTGGCTTTCCCTAGGGTTCACTGGCTGTCCCCTTGGTGTCCCTGGGGGTGCCCTGGAGGTCCCCTACGTGGCCCTGGGCGTGCCCTCCCTGTCCCCTAGGTGTCCCTGGGGGTTCCCTGGCTGTCTTTAGGGTGCCCTGGCTGTCCCCTAGGTGTCCCTGGGGGTGGCCTACCTGTCCCCTAGGTGTCCTTGGGGGTGCCCTGGCTGTCCCTAGGGTGCCCTGGCTGTGCCCTCTGTGTCCCTGGGGGTGCCCTGGCTGTCCTTAGGGTGCCCTGGCTGTCCCCTAGGTGTCCCTGGGGGTGCCCTGGGTGTGCCTCGGGCGCCCTGGCTGTCCTGTAGGTGTCCCTGGGGGTGCCCTGGGTGTCCCTGGGGATGCCCTGGCTGTCCCCTAGGTGTCCCTGGGGGTGCCCTGGGTGTCCCTGGGGTGCCCTGGCTTTTCCCTAGGTGTCCCTGGGGGTGCCCTGGGTGTCCCTGGGGATGCCCTGGCTGTCCCCTAGGTGTCCCTGGGGGTGCCCTGGGTGTCCCTGGGGGGGCCCTGGCTGTCCCTAGGGTGCCCTGGCTGTGCCCTCACTGTCCCTGAAGTGCCCTAGGTGTCCCTGGGGGTGCCCTGGGTGTCCCTGGGGTGCCCTGGCTTTCCCCTAGGTGTCCCTGGGGGTGCCCTGGGTGTCCCTGGAGTGCCCTGGCTGTCCCCTAAATGTCCCTGTGGGTGCCCTGGCTGTCCCCTAGGTGTCCCTGGGGGTGCCCTGCCTGTCCCCTAGGTGTCCCTGGGGGTGCCCTTGGTGTCCCTGGGGGTGCCCAGGGTGTCCCTTAGGTGTCCCTGGGGGTGCCCTTGCTGTCCCCTAGCTGTCCCTGGGGGTACCCTGGCTGTCCCTGGGGTGCTCTGGATGTCCCCTAGGTGTCCCTGGGCGTGCCCTGGGTGTCCCTGGGGGTGCGCAGGGTGTCACTGGGGTTCCCTGGCTGTCCCCTACGTGTCCCTGGGGGTGCCCTCGCTGTCCCTGGGAGTGCCCAGGGTGTCCCTTAGGTGTCCCTGGGGGTGCCCTTGCTGTCCCCTAGCTGTCCCTGGGGGTACCCTGGCTGTCCCTGGGGTGCTCTGGATGTCCCCTTGGTGTCCCTGGGGATGCCCTGGCTGTTCCCTAGGTGTCCCTGGGGGTGCCCTGGGTGTCCCTGGGGGGGCCCTGGCTGTCCCCTGGAGGTCTCTGGGGGAGCCCTGCCTGTCCCCTAGGTGTCCCTGGGGGTGCCCGGGCTGTCCCTAGGGTGCCCTGTCTGTCCCCTAGGTGTCCCTGGGGGTGCCCTGGGTGTCCCCTAGGTGTCCCTGGGGGTGCCGTGGCTGTGCTCACGGTGTATCTGGGGGTGACCTGGCTGTCCATAGGGTGCCCTTTCTGTGCCATCGGTGTCCCTGGGGGTGCCTTGGCTGTCCCCTAGGTGTCCCTGGGGGTGCCCTCCCTGTCCCTCTGGGTGCCCTGGCTGTCCCCTAGGTGTCCCTGGGGGTGCCCTGGCTGTCCCCTAGGTGTCCCTGGGGGTGCCCTGCCTGTCCCCTAGGTGTCCCTGGGGGTGCCCTGGCTGTCCCTAGGGTGCCCTGGCTGTGCCCTCACTGTCCCTGGAGTGCCCTAGGTGTCCATGGGGGTGCCCTGGGTGTCCCTGGGGTTCCCTGGAGGTCCCCTAGGTTTCCCTGGGTGTGCCCTGGGTGTCCCTGGAGTGCCCTGGCTGTCCCCTAAATGTCCCTGGGGGTGCCCTGGCTGTCCCCTAGGTGTCCCTGGGGGTGCCCTGCCTGTCCCCTAGGTGTCCCTGGGGGTGCCCTGCGTGTCCCTGGGGTGCCCTGGCTGTCCCCTAGGTGTTTCTGGGGGTGCCCTAGGTGTCCCTGGGGTGCCATGGCTGTCCCCTTGGTGTCCCTGGGGGTGCCCTGCCTGTCCCCTAGGTGTCCCTGGGGGTATCCTGGCTGTCCCTCGGGTTCCCTGGCTGTCCCCTAGGTGTCCCTGGGGGTGCCCAGGCTGTCCCTCGGGTTCCCTGGCTGTCCCCTAGGTGTCCACCCTGGGGGGGCCCTGGCAGTTCCCGAGGTGTCCCTGGGGGTGCCCTGGGTGTCCCTGGGGGTGCGCAGGTTGTCACTGTGGTTCCCTGGCTGTCTCGTACGTGTCCCTGGGGGGGCCCTGGCAGTTCCCGAGGTGTCCCTGGGGGTGCCCCGGGTGTCCCTGGGGGGGCCCTGGCTGTCCCCTAGGTGTCCCTGGGGGTGCATTAGGTGTCCCTGGGGGTGCCCAGGGTGTCCCTGGGGTGCCCTGGGTGTCCCCTAGCTGTTCCTGGGGGTACCCTGGCTGTCCCTGGGGTGCTCTGGATGTCCCCTTGGTGTCCCTGGGGGTGCCCTGGCTGTCCCCTTGGTGTCCCTAGGGTGCCCTGTCTGTGCCCTTGGTGTCCCTGGGGGTGCCCTGGCTGTCCCTAGGGTGCCCTGCCTGTCCCCTAGGTGTCCCTGGGGGTGCCCTGGCTGTCCTGTAGGTGCCCCTGGGGGTGCCCTGGGTGTCCCTGGGGATGCCCTGGCTGTCCCCTAGGTGTCCCTGGGGGTGCCCTGGCTGTCCCTGGAGTGCCCTGGCTGTCCCCTAAATGTCCCTGTGGGTGCCCTGGCTGTCCCCTAGGTGTCCCTGGGGGTGCCCTGCCTGTCCCCTAGGTGTCCCTGGGGGTGCCCTGGCTGTCCCTCGGGTTCCCTGTCTGTCCCCTAGGTGTCCCTGGGGGTGCCCAGGCTGTCCCTCGGGTTCCCTGGCTATCTCCTAGTTGTCCCTGGGGGGGCCATGAGTGTCCCTGGGCTGCTCTGGCTGTCCCCTAGGTGTCCCTGGGGGGGCCCTGGCAGTCCCCGAGGTGTCCCTGGGGTTGCCCTGGGTGTCCCTAGGGTGCCCTGGCTGTCCCCTCGGTGTCCCTGGGGGTGGCCTGCCTGTCCCCTAGGTGTCCCTGGGGGTGCCCTGGCTGTCCCTAGGGCGCCCTGGCTGTCCCCTAGGCGGCCCTGGGGGTGCCCAGGGTGTCCCTTAGGTGTCCCTAGGGTGCCCTGTCTGTGCCCTTGGTGTCCCTGGGGGTGCCCTGGGTGTCCCTGGGGGGGCCCTGGCTGTCCCCTAGGTATCCCTGGGGGGGCCCTGGCTGTCCCCTAGGTGTCCCTGGGGGTGCCCCGGGTGTCCCTGGGGGGGCCCTGGCTGTCCCCTAGGTGTCCCTGGGGTTCCCTGGCTGTCCCCTCGGTGTCCCTGGGGGTGCCCTGCGTGTCCCCTAAATGTCTCTTGGGGTGCCCTGGCTGTCCCTAGGGTGCCCTGGCTATCCCCTCGGTGTCCCTGGGGGTGGCCTGCTTGTCCCCTAGGTGTCCTTGGGGGTGCCCTGGCTGTCCCTAGGGTGCCCTGGCTGTGCCCTCTGTGTCCCTGGGGGTGCCCTGGCTGTCCTTAGGGCGCCCTGGCTGTCCCCTCGGTGTCCCTGGGGGTGGCCTGGCTGTCCCCTAGGTGTCCCTGGGAGTGCCCTGGCTGTCCCTCGGGTTCCCTGGCTGTCCCCTAGGTGTCCCTGGGGGTGCCCTGGGTGTCCCTGGGGGTGCACAGGGTGTCACTGGGGTTCCCTGGCTGTCCCGTACGTGTCACTGGAGGTGCCCTGGAGGTCCCTTAGGTGTCCCTGGGGGTGCCCTCGCTGTCCCTGGGGTGCTCTGGATGTCCCCTTGGTGTCCCTGGGGGTGCCCTGGCTGTCCCCTAGGTGTCCCTGGGTGTCCCCTTGGTGTCCCTGGGGGTGCCCAGGGTGTCCCTTAGGTGTCCCTGGCGGTGCCCTTGCTGTCCCCTAGCTGTCCCTGGGGGTACCCTGGCTGTCCCTGGGGTGCTCTGGATGTCCCCTTGGTGTCCCTGGGGGTGCCCTGGCTGTCCCCTTGGTGTCCCTAGGGTGCCCTGTCTGTGCCCTCGGTGTCCCTGGGGGTGGCCTGCCTGTCCCCTAGGTGTCCTTGGGGGTGCCCTGGCTGTCCCTAGGGTGCCCTGTCTGTGCCCTCTGTGTCCCTGGGGGTGCCCTGGGTGTCCCTGGAGTGCCCTGGCTGTCCCCTAGGTGTCCCTGGGGGTGCTCCGGGTGTCCCTGGGGTTCCCTGGCTGTCCCGTAGGTGTCCCTGGGGGTGCCCTGGGTGTCCCTGGGGGCGCCCTGGCTGTCCCCTAGGTGTCCCTGGTGGTGCATTAGGTGTCCCTGGGGGTGCCCAGGGTGTCCCTGGGGTGCCCTGGGTGTCCCCTAGCTGTCCCTGGGGGTACCCTGGCTGTCCCTGGGGTGCTCTGGATGTCCCCTTGGTGTCCCTGGGGGTGCCCTGGCTGTCCCCTTGGTGTCCCTAGGGTGCCCTGTCTGTGCCCTTGGTGTCCCTGGGGGTGCCCTGGCTGTCCCTAGGGTGCCCTGCCTGTCCCCTAGGTGTCTCTGGGGGTGCCCTGGCTGTCCCTAGGGTGCCCTGGCTGTGCCCTCTGTGTCCCTGGGGGTGCCCTGGCTGTCCTTAGGGTGCCCTGGCTGTCCCCAAGGTGTCCCTGGGGGTGCCCTGGGTGTCCCTGGGGATGCCCTGGCTGTCCCCTAGGTGTCCCTGGGGGTACCCTGGGTGTCCCTGGGGGGGCCCTGGCTGTCCCTAGGGTGCCCTGGCTGTGCCCTCACTGTCCCTGGAGTGCCCTACGTGTCCCTGGGGGTGCCCTGGGTGTCCCTGGAGTGCCCTGGCTGTCCCCTAAATGTCCCTGGGGGTGCCCTGGCTGTCCCCTAGGTGTCCCTGGGGGTGCCCTGCCTGTCCCCTAGGTGTCCCTGGGGGTGCCCTGGCTGTCTCCTAGGTGTCCCTGGGGGTGCCCTGGCTGTCCCTCGGGTTCCCTGGCTGTCCCCTAGGTGTCCCTGGGGGGGCCCTGAGTGTCCCTGGGCTGCTCTGGCTGTCCCCTAGGTGTCCCTGGGGGGGCCCTGGCAGTCCCCGAGGTGTCCCTGGGGGTGCCCTGGGTGTCCCTGGGGGTGCGCAGGGTGTCACTGGGGTTCCCTGGCTGTCCCGTTCGTGTCCCTGGGGGTGCCCTGGAGGTCCCCTAGGTGTCCCTGGGGGTGCCCTCGCTGTCCCTGGGGTGCCCTGGCTGTCCACTAGGTGTCCCTGGGGGTCCCCTTGGTGTCCCTGGGGGTGCCCAGCGTGTCCCTTAGGTGTCCCTGGGGGTGTCCTTGCTGTCCCCTAGCTGTCCCTGGGGGTACCCTGGCTGTCCCTGGGGTGCTCTGGATGTCCCCTTGGTGTCCCTGGGGGTGCCCTGGCTGTCCCCTTGGTGTCCCTAGGGTGCCCTGTCAGTGCCCTTGGTGTCCCTGGGGGTGCCCTGGCTGTCCCTAGGGTGCCCTGCCTGTCCCCTAGGTGTCCCTGGGGGTGCCCTGGCTGTCCCCAGGGTGCCCTGGCTGTGCCCTCGGTGTCTCTGGGGGTGCCCTGGCTGTCCCTAGGGTGCCCTGGCAGTCCCCTCGGTGTCCCTGGGGGTGCCCTGCGTGTCCCCTAGGTGTCCCTGGGGGTGCCCGGCGTGTCCCTGGGGTGCCCTGGCTGTCCCCTAGGTGTCCCTGGGGTGCCCTTGGTGTCCCTGGGGGTGCCCTGGCTGTCCCTAGGGTTCACTGGCTGTCCCCTTGGTGTCCCTGGGGGTGCCCTGGAGGTCCCCTACGTGGCCCTGGGCGTGCCCTCCCTGTCCCCTAGGTGTCCCTGGGGGTGCCCTGCCTGTCCCCTAGGTGTCCCTGGGGGTGCCCTGGCTGTCTCCTAGGTGTCCCTGGGGGTGCCCTGGCTGTCCCTCGGGTTCCCTGGCTGTCCCCTAGGTGTCCCTGGGGGGGCCCTGAGTGTCCCTGGGCTGCTCTGGCTGTCCCCTAGGTGTCCCTGGGGGGGCCCTGGCAGTCCCCGAGGTGTCCCTGGGGGTGCCCTGGGTGTCCCTGGGGGTGCGCAGGGTGTCACTGGGGTTCCCTGGCTGTCCCGTTCGTGTCCCTGGGGGTGCCCTGGAGGTCCCCTAGGTGTCCCTGGGGGTGCCCTCGCTGTCCCTGGGGTGCCCTGGCTGTCCCCTAGGTGTCCCTGGGGGTCCCCTTGGTGTCCCTGGGGGTGCCCAGCGTGTCCCTTAGGTGTCCCTGGGGGTGTCCTTGCTGTCCCCTAGCTGTCCCTGGGGGTACCCTGGCTGTCCCTGGGGTGCTCTGGATGTCCCCTTGGTGTCCCTGGGGGTGCCCTGGCTGTCCCCTTGGTGTCCCTAGGGTGCCCTGTCAGTGCCCTTGGTGTCCCTGGGGGTGCCCTGGCTGTCCCTAGGGTGCCCTGCCTGTCCCCTAGGTGTCCCTGGGGGTGCCCTGGCTGTCCCCAGGGTGCCCTGGCTGTGCCCTCGGTGTCTCTGGGGGTGCCCTGGCTGTCCCTAGGGTGCCCTGGCAGTCCCCTCGGTGTCCCTGGGGGTGCCCTGCGTGTCCCCTAGGTGTCCCTGGGGGTGCCCGGCGTGTCCCTGGGGTGCCCTGGCTGTCCCCTAGGTGTCCCTGGGGTGCCCTAGGTGTCCCTGGGGGTGCCCTGGCTGTCCCTAGGGTTCACTGGCTGTCCCCTTGGTGTCCCTGGGGGTGCCCTGGAGGTCCCCTACGTGGCCCTGGGCGTGCCCTCCCTGTCCCCTAGGTGTCCCTGGGGGTTCCCTGGCTGTCTTTAGGGTGCCCTGGCTGTCCCCTAGGTGTCCCTGGGGGTGGCCTACCTGTCCCCTAGGTGTCCTTGGGGGTGCCCTGGCTGTCCCTAGGGTGCCCTGGCTGTGCCCTCTGTGTCCCTGGGGGTGCCCTGGGTGTGCCTCGGGCGCCCTGGCTGTCCTGGAGGTGTCCCTGGGGGTGCCCTGGGTGTCCCTGGGGATGCCCTGGCTGTCCCCTAGGTGTCCCTGGGGGTGCCCTGGGTGTCCCTGGGGTGCCCTGGCTTTTCCCTAGGTGTCCCTGGGGGTGCCCTGGGTGTCCCTGGAGTGCCCTGGCTGTCCCCTAAATGTCCCTGTGGGTGCCCTGGCTGTCCCCTAGGTGTCCCTGGGGGTGCCCTGCCTGTCCCCTAGGTGTCCCTGGGGGTGCCCTTGGTGTCCCTGGGGGTGCCCAGGGTGTCCCTTAGGTGTCCCTGGGGGTGCCCTTGCTGTCCCCTAGCTGTCCCTGGGGGTACCCTGGCTGTCCCTGGGGTGCTCTGGATGTCCCCTTGGTGTCCCTGGGGGTGCCCTGGCTGTCCCCTTGGTGTCCCTAGGGTGCCCTGTCTTTGCCCTTGGTGTCCCTGGGGGTGCCCTGGCTGTCCCTAGGGTGCCCTGCCTGTCCCCTAGGTGTCCCTGGGGGTGCCCTGGCTGTCCCCAGGGTGCCCTGGCTGTGCCCTCGGTGTCTCTGGGGGTGCCCTGGCTGTCCCTAGGGTGCCCTGGCCGTCCCCTCGGTGTCCCTGGGGCTGCCCTGCGTGTCCCCTAGGTGTCTCTGGGGGTGCCCTGGCTGTCCCTAGGGTGCCCTGGCTGTGCCCTCAGTGTCTCTGGGGTGCCCTTCCTGTCCCCTAGGTGTCTCTGGGGGTGCCCTGGCTGTCCCTAGGGTGCCCTGACTGTCCCCTCTGTGTCCCTGGGGGTGCCCTGGCTGTCCCCTAGGTGTCCCTGGGGTTGCCCTGGGTGTGCCTGGGGATGCCCTGGCTGTCCCCTAGGTGTCCCTGGGGTTGCCCTGGGTGTGCCTGGGGTGCCCTGGCTGTCCTGTAGGTGTCCCTGGGGGTGCCCTGGGTGTCCCTGGGGATGCCCTGGCTGTCCCCTAGGTGTCCCTGGGGGTGCCCTAGGTGTCCCTGGGGATGCCCTGGTTGTCCCCTAGGTGTCCCTGGGCGTGCCCTGGGTGTCCCTGGGGGTGCCCTGGCTGTCACTAGGGTGCACTGGCTGTGCCCTTGGTGTCCCTGGGGATGCCCGGGCTGTCCCTAGGGTGCCCTGTCTGTCCCCTAGGTGTCCCTGGGGGTGCCCTGGTGTCCTTCGGGGTGCCCTGCTGTCCCCTAGGTGTCCCTGGGGGTGCCCTGGCTGTCCATAGGGTGCCCTTTCTGTGCCATCGGTGTCCCTGGGGGTGCCCTGGCTGTCCCCTAGGTGTTTCTGGGGGTGCCCTAGGTGTCCCTGGGGGTGCCCTGGCTGTCCCTAGGGTGCCCTGGCTGTCCCCTAGGTGTCCCTGGGGGTGCCCTGGGTGTCCCTGGGGTGCCATGGCTGTCCCCTTGGTGTCCCTGGGGGTGCCCTGCCTGTCCCCTAGGTGTCCCTGGGGGTGCCCTGGCTGTCCCCTAGGTGTCCCTGGGGGTGCCCAGGCTGTCCCTCGGGTTCCCTGGCTGTCCCCTAGGTGTCCCTGTGGGGGCCCTGAGTGTCCCTGGGCTGCTCTGGCTGTCCCCTAGGTGTCCCTGGGCGTGCCCTGGGTGTCCCTGGGGGTGCGCAGGGTGTCACTGGGGTTCCCTGGCTGTCCCCTACGTGTCCCTGGGGGTGCCCTCGCTGTCCCTGGGAGTGCCCAGGGTGTCCCTTAGGTGTCCCTGGGGGTGCCCTTGCTGTCCCCTAGCTGTCCCTGGGGGTACCCTGGCTGTCCCTGGGGTGCTCTGGATGTCCCCTTGGTGTCCCTGGGGATGCCCTGGCTGTTCCCTAGGTGTCCCTGGGGGTGCCCTGGGTGTCCCTGGGGGGGGCCCTGGCTGTCCCCTGGAGGTCTCTGGGGGAGCCCTGCCTGTCCCCTAGGTGTCCCTGGGGGTGCCCGGGCTGTCCCTAGGGTGCCCTGTCTGTCCCCTAGGTGTCCCTGGGGGTGCCCTGGGTGTCCCCTAGGTGTCCCTGGGGGTGCCGTGGCTGTGCTCACGGTGTATCTGGGGGTGACCTGGCTGTCCATAGGGTGCCCTTTCTGTGCCATCGGTGTCCCTGGGGGTGCCTTGGCTGTCCCCTAGGTGTCCCTGGGGGTGCCCTCCCTGTCCCTCTGGGTGCCCTGGCTGTCCCCTAGGTGTCCCTGGGGGTGCCCTGGCTGTCCCTGGGGATGCCCTGGCTGTCCCCTAGGTGTCCCTGGGGGTGCCCTGGGTGTCCCTGGGGGTGCACAGGGTGTCCCTGGGGTTCCCTGGAGGTCCCCTAGGTGTCCATGGGGGTGCCCTCGCTGTCCCTGGAGTGCCCTGGCTGTCCGTTAAATGTCCCTGGGGGTGCCCTGGCTGTCCCCTAGGTGTCCCTGGGGGTGCCCTGGCTGTCTTTAGGGTGCCCTGGCTGTCCCCTAGGTGTCCCTGGGGGTGCCCTGCGTGTCCCTGGGGTGCCCTGGCTGTCCCCTAGGTGTCCCTGGGGGTGCCCTGCCTGTCCCCTAGGTGTCCCTGGAGGTGCCCTGGCTGTCCTCTAGGTGTCCGTGGGGGTGCCCTGGCTGTCCCTCGGGTTCCCTGCCTGTCCCCTAGGTGTCCCTGGGGGGTCCTGGGTGTCCCTGGGGGTGCACAGGGTGTCACTGGGGTTCCCTGGCTATCCCGTACGTGTCCCTGGGGGTGCCCTGGAGGTCCCCTAGGTGTCCCTGGGGGTGCCCTCGCTGTCCCTGGGGTGCCCTGGCTGTCCCCTAGGTGTCCCTGGGGGTGCCCTGCCTGTCCCCTAGGTGTCCGTGGGGGTGCCCTGGAGGTCCCCTAGGTGTCCCTGGGGGTGCCCTCGCTGTCCCTGGGGTGCTCTGGATGTCCCCTTGGTGTCCCTGGGGGTGCCCTGGCTGTCCCCTAGGTGTCCCTGGGTGTCCCCTTGGTGTCCCTGGGGGTGCCCAGGGTGTCCCTTAGGTGTCCCTGGCGGTGCCCTTGCTGTCCCCTAGCTGTCCCTGGGGGTACCCTGGCTGTCCCTGGGGTGCTCTGGATGTCCCCTTGGTGTCCCTGGGGGTGCCCTGGCTGTCCCCTTGGTGTCCCTAGGGTGCCCTGTCTGTGCCCTCGGTGTCCCTGGGGGTGGCCTGCCTGTCCCCTAGGTGTCCTTGGGGGTGCCCTGGCTGTCCCTAGGGTGCCCTGGTAGTGCCCTCTGTGTCCCTGGGGGTGCCCTGGGTGTCCCTGGAGTGCCCTGGCTGTCCCCTAGGTGTCTTTGGGGGTGCCCTGGGTGTGCCTGGGGTGCCCTGGCTGTCCTGTAGGTGTCCCTGGGGGTGCCCTGGGTGTCCCTGGGGATGCCCTGGCTGTCCCCTAGGTGTCCCTGGGGGTGCCCGTGGTGTCCCTGGGGGTGCCCTGGGTGCCCCTGGGGGGGCCCTGGCTGTCCCCTAGGTGTCCCTGGGGGGGCGCTGGCTGTCCCCTAGGTGTCCCTGGGGGTGCCCCGGGTGTCCCTGGGGGGGCCCTGGCTGTCCCCTAGGTGTCCCTGGGGTTCCCTGGCTGTCCCCTAGGTGTCCCTGGGGGTGCCCTGGGTGTCCCTGGGGGGGCCCTGGCTGTCCCCTAGGTGTCCCTGGGGGTGCATTAGGTGTCCCTGGGGGTGCCCTGGCTGTCCCTAGGGTGCCCTGCCTATCCCCTAAGTGTCCCTGGGGGCCCTTTGCTGTCCCTGGGGGGTGCCCAGGGTGTCCCTTAGGTGTCCCTGGGGGTGCCCTTGCTGTCCCCTAGCTGTCTCTGGGGGTAACCTGGCTGTCCCTGGGGAGCTGTGGATGTCCCCTTGGTGTCCCTGGGGGTGCCCTGGCTGTCCCCTTGGTGTCCCTAGGGCGCCCTGTCTGTGCCCTTGGTGTCCCTGGGGGTGCCCTGCGTGTCCCTGGGGTGCCCTGGCTGTCCCCTAGGTGTCCCTGGGGGTGCCCTGGCTGTCCCTAGGATGCCCTGGCTGTCCCCTAGGTGTCCCTGGGGGTGCCCTGGTGTCCCTGGGGGTGCCCTGCCTGTCCCCTAGGTGTCCCTGGGGGTGCCCTGGAGGTCCACTAGGTGTCCCTGGGGGTGCCCTCGCTGTCCCTGGGGTGCCCTGGCTGTCCCCTAGGTGTCCCTGGGGGTCCCCTTGCTGTCCCTGGGGGTGCCCAGGGTGTCCCTTAGGTGTCCCTGGGGGTGCCCTTGCTGTCCCCTAGCTGTCCCTGGGGGTACCCTGGCTGTCCCTGGGGTGCTCTGGATGTCCCCTTGGTGTCCCTAGGGTGCCCTGTCTGTGCCCTTGGTGTCCCTGGGGGTGCCCTGGCTGTCCCTAGGGTGCCCTGCCTGTCCCCTAGGTGTCCCTGGGGGTGCCCTGGCTGTCCCTAGGGTGCCCTGGCTGTGCCCTCAGTGTCTCTGGGGGTGCCCTGCCTGTCCCCTAGGTATCCTTGGGGGTGCCCTGGCTGTCCCCTCGGTGTCCCTGGGGGTGGCCTGCCTGTCCCCTAGGTGTCCTTGGGGGTGCCCTGGCTGTCCCTAGGGTGCCCTGGCTGTGCCCTCTGTGTCCCTGGGGGTGCTCTGGCTGTCCTTAGGGTGCCCTGGCTGTCCCCTAGGTGTCCCTGGAGTGCCCTAGGTGTCCCTGGGGGTGCCCTGGGTGTCCCTGGGGTTCCCTGGAGGTCCCCTAGGTGTCCATGGGGGTGCCCTCGCTGTCCCTGGGGTGCCCTGGCTGTCCCCTAGGCGGCCCTGGGGGTGCCCAGGGTGTCCCTTAGGTGTCCCTGGGGGTGCCCTTGCTGTCCCCTAGCTGTCCCTGGGGGTACCCTGGCTGTCCCTAGGGTGCCCTGGCTGTGCCCTCACTGTCCCTGGAGTGCCCTAGGTGTCCCTGGGGGTGCCCTGGGTGTCCCTGGAGTGCCCTGGCTGTCCCCTAAATGTCCCTGGGGGTGCCCTGGCTGTCCCCTAGGTGTCCCTGGGGGTGCCCTGCCTGTCCCCTAGGTGTCCCTGGGGGTGCCCTGGCTGTCTCCTAGGTGTCCCTGGGGGTGCCCTGGCTGTCCCTCGGGTTCCCTGGCTGTCCCCTAGGTGTCCCTGGGGGGGCCCTGAGTGTCCCTGGGCTGCTCTGGCTGTCCCCTAGGTGTCCCTGGGGGGGCCCTGGCAGTCCCCGAGGTGTCCCTGGGGGTGCCCTGGGTGTCCCTGGGGGTGCGCAGGGTGTCACTGGGGTTCCCTGGCTGTCCCGTTCGTGTCCCTGGGGGTGCCCTGGAGGTCCCCTAGGTGTCCCTGGGGGTGCCCTCGCTGTCCCTGGGGTGCCCTGGCTGTCCACTAGGTGTCCCTGGGGGTCCCCTTGGTGTCCCTGGGGGTGCCCAGCGTGTCCCTTAGGTGTCCCTGGGGGTGTCCTTGCTGTCCCCTAGCTGTCCCTGGGGGTACCCTGGCTGTCCCTGGGGTGCTCTGGATGTCCCCTTGGTGTCCCTGGGGGTGCCCTGGCTGTCCCCTTGGTGTCCCTAGGGTGCCCTGTCAGTGCCCTTGGTGTCCCTGGGGGTGCCCTGGCTGTCCCTAGGGTGCCCTGCCTGTCCCCTAGGTGTCCCTGGGGGTGCCCTGGCTGTCCCCAGGGTGCCCTGGCTGTGCCCTCGGTGTCTCTGGGGGTGCCCTGGCTGTCCCTAGGGTGCCCTGGCAGTCCCCTCGGTGTCCCTGGGGGTGCCCTGCGTGTCCCCTAGGTGTCCCTGGGGGTGCCCGGCGTGTCCCTGGGGTGCCCTGGCTGTCCCCTAGGTGTCCCTGGGGTGCCCTAGGTGTCCCTGGGGGTGCCCTGGCTGTCCCTAGGGTTCACTGGCTGTCCCCTTGGTGTCCCTGGGGGTGCCCTGGAGGTCCCCTACGTGGCCCTGGGCGTGCCCTCCCTGTCCCCTAGGTGTCCCTGGGGGTGCCCTGCCTGTCCCCTAGGTGTCCCTGGGGGTGCCCTGGCTGTCTCCTAGGTGTCCCTGGGGGTGCCCTGGCTGTCTCT
>NW_027094896.1:0-46132 GCF_029207755.1 Chamaea fasciata | reverse complement strand
TCAGCTACCCAGGTGCCTGATGTCAGTTTGTAGGAGGCCTTTGGCCCTCCAAGTGAAGCGACGTTTCCAGCTTGTGGCAGCTTGCATCTGGAAGAACTCCTGTTCTGTTTAGGATTGTAGGTGGTCGAGGCCAGGTGCCCGGCAGAGGGAGTTGGGCACAAAGGATGGCCTGTTTCCAGGGGTAAGTAAAGTCAGCTGCCCAGGTGCCTGATGTCAGTTTGTAGGTGACCCTTGGCCCTCCAAAGGAAGCAAGTCTTCCAGTTTGTGGCAGCTTGCATCTGGAAGAAATCCTGTTCCGTTTGGGATTGTACGTGGCCGAGGCCAGGTGCCCGGCCGAGGGAGTTGGGCACAAAGGATGGCCTGTTTCCAGGGGTAAGTAAAGTCAGCTGCCCAGGTGCCTGATGTCAGTTTGTAGGAGGCCTTTGGTCCTCCAAGTGAAGCCACGTTTCAAGCTTGTGGCAGCTTGCATCTGGAAGAACTCCTGTTCGGATCGGGATTGTAGGTGGCCGAGGCCAGGTGCCCGGCAGAGCGAGTTGGGCACAAATGATGGCCTGTTTCCAGGGGTAAGAAAAGTCAGTTGCCCAGGTGCCTGATGTCAGTTTGTAGGAGGCCTTTGGCCCTCCAAGGGAAGCCAGGCTTCTTGCATGTGGCAGCTTGCATTTGGAAGAAATCCTGTTCCGTTCGGGATTGTAGGTGGCCCAGGCGCTGGGTGCCCGGATGAGAGAGTTGGGCACAAAGGATGGCCTGTTTCCAGGGGTAAGTAAAGTCAGCTGCCCAGGTGCCTGATTTCAGTTAGTAGGAGGCCTGTGGCCCTCCATGGGAAGCCAGGCTTCCTGCTTGTGGAAGCTTGCATCTGAAGAAAATCCTGTTCCGTTCAAGATTGTAGGTGGGCGAGGCCTGGTGCCCGGCAGAGGGAGTTGGGCACAAAGGATGGCCTGTTTCTAGAGGTAAGTAAAGTCAGCTGCCCAGGTGACTGATGTCAGTTTGTAGGAGGCCTTTGTCCCTCCAAGGGAAGCAAGTCTTCCAGTTTGTGGCAGCTTGCATCTGGAAGAAATCCTGTTCCGTTCGGGATTGTAGGTGGCCGAGGCCAGGTGCCCGGCAGAGGGAGTTTTGCACAAAGGATGTCCTGTTCCCAGGGGTAAGTAAAGTCAGCTGCCCAGGTGCCTGATGTCAGTTTGTAGGAGGCCTTTGGCCCTCTATGGGAAGCCAGGATTCCTGTTCAAGGCAGCTTGCATCTGGAAGAAATACTGTTCCGTTTGGGATTGTAGGAGGCCTAGCCCAGTTGCCCGGATGAGAGAGTTGGGCACAAAGGATGTCCTGTTTCCAGAGGTAAGTAAAGTGAGCTGCCCAGGTGCCTGATGTCAGTTTGTAAGAGGCCTTTGACCCTCCATGGGAAGCCAGGCTTCCTGCTTGTGGAAGCTTGCATCTGGAAGAAATCCTGTTCCGTTCAAGATTGTAGGTGGGCGAGGCCTGGTGCCCGGCAGAGGGAGTTGGGCACAAAGGATGGCCTGTTTCCAGGGGTAAGTAAAGTCAGCTGCCCAGGTGCCTGATGTCAGTTTGTAGGAGGCCTTTGGCCCTCCAAGGGAACCTAGTCTTCCTGTTTAAGGCAGCTTGCATCTGGAAGAAATGCTTTTTCGTTCGGGATTGTAGGTGCCCGGAGCTGGGTGCCCGGCAGAGGGAGTTGGGCACAAAGGATGGCCTGTTTCCAGGGGTAAGTAAAGTCAGCTGCCCAGGTGCCTGATGTCAGTTTGTAGGAGGCCTTTGGCCCTCCATGGGAAGCCAGGCTTCCTGCTTGTGGCAGCTTGCATCTGGAAGAAATCCTGTTTTGTTCGAGATTGTAGGTGGCTGAAGCCTGGTGCCCGGCAGAGGGAGTTGGGCACAAATGATGGCCTGTTTCATGAGGAAAGTAAAGTCAGCTGCCCAGGTGCCTGATGTCAGTTTTTAGGAGGCCTTTGGCCCTCCATGGGAAGCCAGGCTTCCTGCTTGTGGCAGCTTGCATCTGGAAGAAATCCTGTTTTGTTCGAGATTGTAGGTGGCCGAAGCCTGGTGCCCGGCAGAGGGAGTTGGGCACAAATGATGGCCTGTTTCATGAGGAAAGTAAAGTCAGCTGCCCAGGTGCCTGTTGTCAGTTTTTAGGAGGCCTTTGGCCCTCCAAGGGAAGCTAGTCTTCCAGTTTGTGGCAGTTTGCATCTGGAAGAAATCCTGTTCCGTTCGGGATTGTAGGTGGCCGAGGCCCGGTGCCTGGCGTAGAAAGAGTTGGGCACAAAGGATGGCCTGTTTCCAGGGGTAAGTAAAGTCAGCTGCCCAGGTGCCTCATGTCAGTTTGTAGGAGGCCTTTGGCCCTCCAAGTGAAGCGACGTTTCCAGCTTGTGGCAGCTTGCATCTGGAAGAACTCCTGTTCCGTTTAGGATTGTAGGTGGTCGAGGCCAGGTGCCCGGCAGAGGGAGATGGGCACAAAGGATGGCCTGTTTCCAGGGGTAAGTAAAGTCAGCTGCCCAGGTGCCTGATGTCAGTTTGTAGGTGACCCTTGGCCCTCCAAAGGAAGCAAGTCTTCCAGTTTGTGGCAGCTTGCATCTGGAAGAAATCCTGTTCCGTTTGGGATTATACGTGGCCGAGGCCAGGTGCCCGGCAGAGGGAGTTGGGCACAAAGGATGGCCTGTTTCCAGGGGTAAGTAAAGTCAGCTGCCCAGGTGCCTGATGTCAGTTTGTAGGAGGCCTTTGGCCCTCCAAGGGAAGCCATTCTTCCAGCTTGTGGCAGCTTGCATCTGGAGGCAATCCTGTTCCATTCGGGATTGTAGGTGGCCGAAGCTGTGGGACCGGCAGAGGGAGATGGGGACAAATGATGGTCTGTTTCCAGGGGTAAGTAAAGTCAGCTGTCCAGGTGCCTGATGTCAGTTTGCAGGAGGCCTTTGGCCCTCCAAGGGAAGCATGTCTTCCTTTTCAAGGCAGCTTGAATCTGGAAGAAATGCTGTTCCGTTCGGGATTGTAGGTGGCCGAGCCCAGTAGCCCGGCTGAGAGAGTTGGGCACAAAGGATGTCCTGTTTCCAGAAGTAAGTAAAGTCAGCTCCCCTGGTGCCTGATGTCAGTTTGTAGGAGGCCTTTATCCCTCCATGGTAAGCCAGGCTTCCTGCTTGTGGCAGCTTGCATCTGGAAGAAATCCTGTTCCGTTCAGGATTGTAGGTGGCCGAGGCCTGGTGCCCGGCAGAGGGAGTAGGGCACTAAGGATGGCCTGTTTCCAGGGGTAAGTAAATCTGCTGCCCAGGTGCCTGATGTCAGTTTGTAGGAGGCCTTTGGCCCTCCAAGGAAAGTTAGTCTTCCAGTTTGTGGCAGCTTGCATCTGGAAGAAATCCTGTTCCGTTCGGGATTGTAGGTGGACAAAGCTGTGGGCCCAGCAGAAGGAGTTGGGCAGAAAGGATGGCCTGTTTCCAGGGGTAAGTAAAGTCAGCTGCCCAGGTGCCTGATGTCAGTTTTTAGGAGCCCTTTGGCCCTCCAAGGGAAGCTAGTCTTCCAGTTTGTGGCAGCTTGCATCTGGAAGAAATGCTGTTCCGTTCGGGATTGTAGGTGGCCCAGGCCTGGTGCCCGGATGAGAGAGCTGGGCACAAAGGATGTCCTGTTTCCAGGGGTAAGTAAAGTCAGCTGCCCAGGTGCCTGATGTCAGTTATAAGAGGCCTTTGGCCCTCCATGGGAAGCCAGGCTTCCTGCTTGTGGAAGCTTGCATCTGAAAAAATCCTGTTCCGTTCAAGATTGTAGGTGGGCGAGGCCTGGTGCCCGGCAGAGGGAGTTGGGCACAAAGGATGGCCTGTTTCCAGGGGTAAGTAAAGTCAGCTGCCCAGGTGACTGATGTCAGTTTGTAGGAGGCCTTTGGCCCTCCAAGGGAAGCAAGTCTTCCAGTTTGTGGCAGCTTGCATCTGGAAGAAATCCTGTTCCGTTCGGGATTGTAGGTGGCCGAGGCCAGGTGCCCGGCAGAGGGAGTTTTGCACAAAGGATGTCCTGTTCCCAGGGGTAAGTAAAGTCAGCTGCCCAGGTGCCTGATGTCAGTTTGTAGGAGGCCTTTGGCCCTCTATGGGAAGCCAGGATTCCTGTTCAAGGCAGCTTGCATCTGGAAGAAATACTGTTCCGTTTGGGATTGTAGGAGGCCTAGCCCAGTTGCCCGGATGAGAGAGTTGGGCACAAAGGATGTCCTGTTTCCAGAGGTAAGTAAAGTGAGCTGCCCAGGTGCCTGATGTCAGTTTGTAAGAGGCCTTTGACCCTCCATGGGAAGCCAGGCTTCCTGCTTGTGGAAGCTTGCATCTGGAAGAAATCCTGTTCCGTTCAAGATTGTAGGTGGGCGAGGCCTGGTGCCCGGCAGAGGGAGTTGGGCACAAAGGATGGCCTGTTTCCAGGGGTAAGTAAAGTCAGCTGCCCAGGTGCCTGATGTCAGTTTGTAGGAGGCCTTTGGCCCTCCAAGGGAACCTAGTCTTCCTGTTTAAGGCAGCTTGCATCTGGAAGAAATGCTTTTTCGTTCGGGATTGTAGGTGCCCGGAGCTGGGTGCCCGGCAGAGGGAGTTGGGCACAAAGGATGGCCTGTTTCCAGGGGTAAGTAAAGTCAGCTGCCCAGGTGCCTGATGTCAGTTTGTAGGAGGCCTTTGGCCCTCCATGGGAAGCCAGGCTTCCTGCTTGTGGCAGCTTGCATCTGGAAGAAATCCTGTTTTGTTCGAGATTGTAGGTGGCCGAAGCCTGGTGCCCGGCAGAGGGAGTTGGGCACAAATGATGGCCTGTTTCATGAGGAAAGTAAAGTCAGCTGCCCAGGTGCCTGATGTCAGTTTTTAGGAGGCCTTTGGCCCTCCATGGGAAGCCAGGCTTCCTGCTTGTGGCAGCTTGCATCTGGAAGAAATCCTGTTTTGTTCGAGATTGTAGGTGGCCGAAGCCTGGTGCCCGGCAGAGGGAGTTGGGCACAAATGATGGCCTGTTTCATGAGGAAAGTAAAGTCAGCTGCCCAGGTGCCTGTTGTCAGTTTTTAGGAGGCCTTTGGCCCTCCAAGGGAAGCTAGTCTTCCAGTTTGTGGCAGTTTGCATCTGGAAGAAATCCTGTTCCGTTCGGGATTGTAGGTGGCCGAGGCCCGGTGCCTGGCGTAGAAAGAGTTGGGCACAAAGGATGGCCTGTTTCCAGGGGTAAGTAAAGTCAGCTGCCCAGGTGCCTCATGTCAGTTTGTAGGAGGCCTTTGGCCCTCCAAGTGAAGCGACGTTTCCAGCTTGTGGCAGCTTGCATCTGGAAGAACTCCTGTTCCGTTTAGGATTGTAGGTGGTCGAGGCCAGGTGCCCGGCAGAGGGAGATGGGCACAAAGGATGGCCTGTTTCCAGGGGTAAGTAAAGTCAGCTGCCCAGGTGCCTGATGTCAGTTTGTAGGTGACCCTTGGCCCTCCAAAGGAAGCAAGTCTTCCAGTTTGTGGCAGCTTGCATCTGGAAGAAATCCTGTTCCGTTTGGGATTGTACGTGGCCGAGGCCAGGTGCCCGGCTGAGAGAGTTGGGCACAAAGGATGTCCTGTTTCCAGAAGTAAGTAAAAACAGCTCCCCAGGTGCCTGATATCAGTTTGTAGGAGGCCTTTGGCCTTCCATGGGAAGCCAGGCTTCTTGCTTGTGGCAGCTTGCATCTGGAAGAAATCCTGTTCCGTTCAGAATTGTAGGTGGCCGAGGCCTGGTGCCCGGCAGAGGGAGTAGGGCAAAAAGGATGTCCTGTTTCCAGGGGTAAGTAAAGTCAGCTGCCCAGGTACCTGATGTCAGTTTGTAGGAGGCCTTTGGCCCTCCATGGGAAGCCATTCTTCCTGCTTGTGGCAGCTTGCATCTGGAAGCAATCCTGTTCCGTTCGGGATTGTAGGTGGCCGAAGCTGTGGGACCGGCAGAGGGAGATGGGGACAAATGATGGCCTGTTTCCAGGGGTAAGTAAAGTCAGCTGTCCAGGTGCCTGATGTCAGTTTGCAGGAGGCCTTTGGCCCTCTAAGGGAAGCATGTCATCCTTTTCAAGGCAGCTTGCATCTGGAAGAAATGCTGTTCCGTTCGGGATTGTAGGTGGTTGAGCCCAGTAGCCCAGCTGAGAGAGTTGGGCACAAAGGATGTCCTGTTTCCAGAAGTAAGTAAAATCAGCTCTCCTGGTGCCTGATGTCAGTATGTAGGAGGCCTTTATCCCTCCATGGTAAGCCAGGCTTCCTGCTTGTGGCAGCTTGCATCTGGAAGAAATCCTGTTCCGTTCAGGATTGTAGGTGGCCGAGGCCTGGTGCCCGGCAGAGGGAGTAGGGCACTAAGGATGGCCTGTTTCCAGGGGTAAGGAAAGTCAGCTGCCCAGGTGCCTGATGTCAGTTTGTAGGAGGCCTTTGGCCCTCCATGGGAAGCCAGGCTTCCTGCTTGTGGCAGCTTGCATCTGGAAGAAATCCTGTTCCGTTCGGGATTGTAGGTGGCCGGAGCTGGGTGCCCGGCTGAGGGAGTTGGACACAAAGGATGGCCTGTTTCCAGGGGTAAGTAAAGTCAGCTGCCCAGGTGCCTGATGTCAGTTTGTAGGAGGCCTTTAGCCCTCCAAGTGAAGCCACGTTTCCAGATTGTGGCAGCTTGCATCTGGAAGAACTCCTGTTCCGTTCGGGATTGTAGGTGGTCGAGGCCAGGTGCCCGGCAGAGGGAGTTGGGCACAAAGGATGGCCTGTTTCTAGGGGAAGTAAAGTCAGCTGCCCAGGTGCCTGATGTCAGTTTGTAGGACGCCTTTGGCCCTCCAAGGGAAGCTAGTCTTCCTGTATAAGGCAGCTTGCATCTGGAAGAAATCCTGTTCCGTTCGGGATTGTAGGTGGCCGGAGCTGGGTGCCCACCTGAGGGAGTTGGGCACAAAGGATGGCCTGTTTCCAGAAGTAAGTAAAGTCAGCTGCCCAGGTGCCTGATGTCAGTTTGTAGGAGGCCTTTGGCCCTCCAAGAGAAGCCATTCTTCCAGCGTGTGGCAGCTTGCATCTGGAAGCAATCCTGTTCCGTTCGGGATTGTAGGTGGCCGAAGCTGTGGGACCGGCAGAGGGAGATGGGCACAAATGATGGCCTGTTTCCAGGGGTAAGTAAAGTCAGCTGCCCAGGTGCCTGATGTCAGTTTGTAGGAGGCCTTTGGCCCTCCAAGGGAAGCAAGTCTTCCTGTTCAAGGCAGCTTGCATCTGGAAGAAATACTGTTCCGTTTGGGATTGTAGGAGGCCTAGCCCAGTTGCCCGGATGAGAGAGTTGGGCACAAAGGATGTCCTGTTTCCAGGGGTAAGTAAAGTCAGCTGCCCAGGTGCCTGATGTCAGTTTGTAGGAGGCCTTTGGCCCTCCATGGGAAGCCTGGCTTCCTGCTTGTGGCAGCTTGCATCTGGAAGAAATCCTGTTTTGTTCGAGATTGTAGGTGGGCGAGGCCTGGTGCCCGGCAGAGGGAGTTGGGCACAAATGATGGCCTGTTTCATGAGGAAAGCAAAGTCAGCTGCCCAGGTGCCTGATGTCAGTTTTTAGGAGGCCTTTGGCCCTCCAAGGGAAGGTAGTCTTCCAGTTTGTGGCAGTTTGCTTCTGGAAGAAATCCTGTTCCGTTCGGGATTGTAGGTGGCCGAGGCCCAGTGCCTGGCGTAGAAAGAGTTGGGCACAAAGGATGGCCTGTTTCCAGGGGTAAGTAAAGTCAGCTGCCCAGGTGCCTGATGTCAGTTTGTAGGAGGCATTTGGCCCTCCAAGTGAAGCGACGTTTCCAGCTTGTGGCAGCTTGCATCTGGAAGAACTCCTGTTCCGTTTAGGATTGTAGGTGGTCGAGGCCAGGTGCCCGGCAGAGGGAGTTGGGCACAAAGGATGGCCTGTTTCCAGGGGTAAGTAAAGTCAGCTGCCCAGGTGCCTGATGTCAGTTTGTAGGTGACCCTTGGCCCTCTAAAGGAAGCAAGTCTTCCAGTTTGTGGCAGCTTGCATCTGGAAGAAATCCTGTTCCGTTTGGGATTGTACGTGGCCGAGGCCAGGTGCCCGGCCGAGGGAGTTGGGCACAAAGGATGGCCTGTTTCCAGGGGTAAGTAAAGTCAGCTGCTCAGGTGCCTGATGTCAGTTTGGAGGAGGCCTTTGGTCCTCCAAGTGAAGCCACGTTTCAAGCTTGTGGCAGCTTGCATCTGGAAGAACTCCTTTTCGGATCGGGATTGTAGGTGGCCGAGGCCAGGTGCCCGGCAGAGCGAGTTGGGCACAAATGATGGCCTGTTTCCAGGGGTAAGAAAAGTCAGTTGCCCAGGTGCCTGATGTCAGTTTGTAGGAGGCCTTTGGCCCTCCAAGGGAAGCCAGGCTTCTTGCATGTGGCAGCTTGCATTTGGAAGAAATCCTGTTCCGTTCGGGATTGTAGGTGGCCGGAGCTGGGTGCCCACCTGAGGGAGTTGGGCACAAAGGATGGCCTGTTTCCAGAAGTAAGTAAAGTCAGCTGCCCAGGTGCCTGATGTCAGTTTGTAGGAGGCCTTTGGCCCTCCAAGAGAAGCCATTCTTCCAGCGTGTGGCAGCTTGCATCTGGAAGCAATCCTGTTCCGTTCGGGATTGTAGGTGGCCGAAGCTGTGGGACCGGCAGAGGGAGATGGGCACAAATGATGGCCTGTTTCCAGGGGTAAGTAAAGTCAGCTGCCCAGGTGCCTGATGTCAGTTTGTAGGAGGCCTTTGGCCCTCCAAGGGAAGCAAGTCTTCCTGTTCAAGGCAGCTTGCATCTGGAAGAAATACTGTTCCGTTTGGGATTGTAGGAGGCCTAGCCCAGTTGCCCGGATGAGAGAGTTGGGCACAAAGGATGTCCTGTTTCCAGGGGTAAGTAAAGTCAGCTGCCCAGGTGCCTGATGTCAGTTTGTAGGAGGCCTTTGGCCCTCCATGGGAAGCCTGGCTTCCTGCTTGTGGCAGCTTGCATCTGGAAGAAATCCTGTTTTGTTCGAGATTGTAGGTGGGCGAGGCCTGGTGCCCGGCAGAGGGAGTTGGGCACAAATGATGGCCTGTTTCATGAGGAAAGCAAAGTCAGCTGCCCAGGTGCCTGATGTCAGTTTTTAGGAGGCCTTTGGCCCTCCAAGGGAAGGTAGTCTTCCAGTTTGTGGCAGTTTGCATCTGGAAGAAATCCTGTTCCGTTCGGGATTGTAGGTGGCCGAGGCCCAGTGCCTGGCGTAGAAAGAGTTGGGCACAAAGGATGGCCTGTTTCCAGGGGTAAGTAAAGTCAGCTGCCCAGGTGCCTGATGTCAGTTTGTAGGAGGCCTTTGGCCCTCCAAGTGAAGCGACGTTTCCAGCTTGTGGCAGCTTGCATCTGGAAGAACTCCTGTTCCGTTTAGGATTGTAGGTGGTCGAGGCCAGGTGCCCGGCAGAGGGAGTTGGGCACAAAGGATGGCCTGTTTCCAGGGGTAAGTAAAGTCAGCTGCCCAGGTGCCTGATGTCAGTTTGTAGGTGACCCTTGGCCCTCTAAAGGAAGCAAGTCTTCCAGTTTGTGGCAGCTTGCATCTGGAAGAAATCCTGTTCCGTTTGGGATTGTACGTGGCCGAGGCCAGGTGCCCGGCCGAGGGAGTTGGGCACAAAGGATGGCCTGTTTCCAGGGGTAAGTAAAGTCAGCTGCTCAGGTGCCTGATGTCAGTTTGGAGGAGGCCTTTGGTCCTCCAAGTGAAGCCACGTTTCAAGCTTGTGGCAGCTTGCATCTGGAAGAACTCCTTTTCGGATCGGGATTGTAGGTGGCCGAGGCCAGGTGCCCGGCAGAGCGAGTTGGGCACAAATGATGGCCTGTTTCCAGGGGTAAGAAAAGTCAGTTGCCCAGGTGCCTGATGTCAGTTTGTAGGAGGCCTTTGGCCCTCCAAGGGAAGCCAGGCTTCTTGCATGTGGCAGCTTGCATTTGGAAGAAATCCTGTTCCGTTCGGGATTGTAGGTGGACGGAGCTGGGTGCCCGGCAGAGGGAGTTGGGCACAAAGGATGGCCTGTTTCCAGGGGTAAGTAAAGTCAGCTGCCCAGGTGCCTGATTTCAGTTTGTAGGAGGCCTTTGGCCCTCCATGGGAAGCCAGGCTTCCTGCTTGTGGCAGCTTGCATCGGGAAGAAATCCTGTTCCGTTCGGGATTGTAGGTGGCCGAAACTGTGGGCCCGGCAGAGGGAGTTGGGCACAAAGGATGGCCTGTTTCCAGAGGAAAGTAAACTCAGCTGCCCAGGTGCCTGATGTCAGTTTGTAGGAGGCCTTTGGCCCTCCAAGGGAAGCTTGTCTTCCTGTTTACGGCAGCTTGCATCTGGAAGAAATCCTGTTCCGTTCGGGATTGTTGGTGGCCGGAGCTGGGTGCCCACCTGAGGGAGTTGGGCACAAAGGATGGCCTGTTTCCAGAAGTAAGTAAAGTCAGCTGCCCAGGTGCCTGATGTCAGTTTGTAGGAGGCCTTTGGCCCTCCATGGGAAGCCAGGCTTCCTGCTTGTGGCAGATTGCATCTGGAAGAAATCCTGCTCTGTTCGAGATTGTAGGTGGCCGAAGACAGGTGCCCGGCAGAGGGAGTTGGGCACAAATGATGGCCTGTTTCATGAGGAAAGTAAAGTCAGCTGCCCAGGTGCCTGATGTCAGTTTGTAGGAGGCCTTTAGCCCTTCAAGGGAAGCTAGTCTTCCAGTTTGAGGCAGTTTGCATCTGGAAGAAATCCTGTTCCGTTCGGGATTGTAGGTGACCGAGGCCAGGTGCCCGGCAGAGGGAGTTGGGCACAAAGGATGGCCTGTTTCCAGAAGTAAGTAAAGTCAACTGCCCAGGTGTCTGATGTCAGTTTGTAGGTGACCTTTGGCCCTCCAAAGGAAGCACGTCTTCCAGTTTGTGGCAGCTTGTATCTGGAAGAAATCCTGTTCCGTTTCGGATTGTACGTGGCCGAGGCCAGGTGCCCGGCAGAGGGAGTTGGGCACAAAGGATGGCCTGTTTCCAGGGTTAAGTAAAGTCAGCTGCCCAGGTGCCTGATGTCAGTTTGTATGAGGCCTTTGGCCCTCCATGGGAAGCCAGGTTTCCTGCTTGTGGCAGCTTGCATCTGGAAGAAATCCTGTTCCGTACGGGATTGTAAGTGTTCGTGGCCTGGTGCCCGGCAGAGGGAGTTGGGCACAAAGGATGGCCTGTTTCCAGGGGTAAGTAAAGTCAGCTGCCCAGGTGCCTGATGTCAGTTTGTAGGAGGCCTTTGGCCCTCCAAGGGAAGACAGGCTTCCAGTTTGTGGCAGCTTGTATCTGGAAGAAATCCTGTTAAGTTCGGTATTGTAGGTGGCCGAGGCCAGGTGCCCGGCAGAGGGAGTTGGGCACAAATGATGGCCTGTTTCATGAGGAAAGTAAAGTCAGCCGCCCAGGTGCCTGATGTCAGTTTGTAGGAGGCCTTTGGTCATCCATGGGAAGCCACGCTTCCAGCTTGTGGCAGCTTGCATCTGGAAGAAATCCTGTTCCGTTCGGGATTGTCGGTGGCCGAGGCCTGGTGCCCGGCAGAGGGAGTTGGGCACAAAGGATGGCCTGTTTCTAGGGGTAAGTAAAGTCAGCTGCCCAGGTGCCTGATGTCAGTTTGTAGGAGGCCTTTAGCCCTCCATGGGAAGCCACGTTTCCAGATTGTGGCAGCTTGCATCTGGAAGAACTCCTGTTCCGTTCGGGATTGTAGGTGGCCGATGCTGTGGGACGGGCAGAGGGAGTTGGGCACAAGGGATGGCCTGTTTCCAGGGGTAAGTAAAGTCAGCTGCCCAGGTGCCTGATGTCAGTTTGAAGGAGGCCTTTGGCCCTCCGAGGGAAGCAAGTCTTCCTGTTCAAGGCAGCTTGCATCTGGAAGATATGATGTTCCGTTCGGGATTGTCGGGTGCCGAGGCCAGTTGCCGGTCAGAGGGAGTTGGGCAAAAAGGATGGCCTGTTCCCAGGGATAAGTAAAGTCAGCTGCCCAGGTGCCTGATGTCAGTTTGTAGGAGGCCTTTGGCCCTGCAAGGGAAGCCATTCTTCCAGCTTTTGGCAGCTTGCATCTGGAAGCAATCCTGTTCCGTTCGGGATTCTAGGTGCCCGAAGCTGTGGGACCGGCAGAGGGAGATGGGCACAAATTATGGCCTGTTTCCAGGGGTAAGTAAAGTCAGCTCTCCAGGTGCCTGATGTCAGTTTGTAGGAGGCCTTTGGCCCTCCAAAGGAAGCAAGTCTTCCTGTTCAAGGCAGCTTGCATCTGGAAGAAATGTTGTTCCGTTCGGGAGTGTAGGTGGCCTAGCCCAGTTGCGCGGACGAGAGAGTTGGGCACAAAGGATGTCCTGTTTCCAGAAGTAAGTAAAGTCAGCTGCCCAGGTGCCTGATGTAAGTTTGTAGGAGGCCTTGGGCCCTCCATGGGAAGCCAGGCTTCCTGCTTGTGGAAGCTTGCATCTGGTAGAAATCCTGTTCCGTTCGGGATTGTAGGTGGTCGCGGCCTGGTGTCCGGCAGAAGGAGTTGGGCACAATGGATGGCCTGTTCCCAGGGATAAGTAAAGTCAGCTGCCCAGGTGCCTGATGTCAGTTTGTAGGAGGCCTTTGGCCCTGCAAGGGAAGCCATTCTTCCAGCTTTTGGCAGCTTGCATCTGGAAGCAATCCTGTTCCGTTCGGGATTGTAGGTGCCCGAAGCTGTGGGACCGGCAGAGGGAGATGGGCACAAATTATGGCCTGTTTCCAGGGGTAAGTAAAGTCAGCTCTCCAGGTGCCTGATGTCAGTTTGTAGGAGGCCTTTGGCCCTCCAAAGGAAGCAAGTCTTCCTGTTCAAGGCAGCTTGCATCTGGAAGAAATGTTGTTCCGTTCGGGAGTGTAGGTGGCCTAGCCCAGTTGCGCGGACGAGAGAGTTGGGCACAAAGGATGTCCTGTTTCCAGAAGTAAGTAAAGTCAGCTGCCCAGGTGCCTGATTTCAGTTTGTAGGAGGCCTTGGGCCCTCCATGGGAAGCCAGGCTTCCTGCTTGTGGAAGCTTGCATCTGGAAGAAATCCTGTTCCGTTCGGGATTGTAGGTGGTCGAGGCCTGGTGTCCGGCAGAGGGAGTTGGGCACAAAGGATGGGCCTGTTTCCAGGGGTAAGTAAAGTCAGCTGCCCAGGTGCCTGATGTCAGTTTGTAGGAGGCCTTTGGCCCTCCAAGGGAAGCTAGTCTTCCTGTTTACGGCAGCTTGCATCTGGAAGAAATCCTGTCCGTTCGGGATTGTTGGTGGCCGGAGCTGGGTGCCCACCTGAGGGAGTTGGGCACAAAGGATGGCCTGTTTCCAAAAGTAAGTAAAGTCAGCTGCCCAGGTGTCTGATTTCAGTTTGTAGGAGGCCTTTGGCCCTCCATGGGAAGCCAGGCTTCCAGCTTGTGGCAGCTTGCATCTGGAAGAAATCCTGCTTTGTTCGAGATTGTACGTGGCCGAAGCCAGGTGCCCGGCAGAGGAGTTGGGCACAATTGAGATGGCCTGTTTCATGAGGAAAGTAAAGTCAGCTGCCCAGGTGCCTGATGTCAGTTTTTAGGAGGCCTTTGGCCCTCCAAGGGAAGCTAGTCTTCCAGCTTGTGGCAGCTTGCATCTGGAAGAAATCCTGCTCCGTTCGTGATTGTAGGTGGGCGAGGCCTGGTGTGTTGGCAGTGGGAGTTGGGCACAAAGGATGGCCTGTTTTCCAGGGTAAGTAAAGTCAGCTGCCCAGGTGCCTGATGTCAGTTTGTAGGAGGCCTTTGGCCCTCCAAGGGAAGCCAGGTTTCCTGCTTGTGGCAGCTTGCATCTGGAAGAAATCCTGTTCCGTTCGGGATTGTAGGTGGCCGAGGCCTGGTGCCCTGCAGAGGGAGTTGGGCATAAAGGATGGCCTGTTTCCAGGGGTAAGTAAAGTCAGCTGCCCAGGTGCCTGATGTCAGTTTGTAGGAGGCCTTTGGCCCTCCAAGGGAAGACAGGCTTCCAGTTTGTGGCAGCTTGTATCTGGAAGAAATCCTGTTAAGTTCGGTATTGTAGGTGGCAGAGGCCAGGTGCCCGGCAGAGGGAGTTGGGCACAAATGATGGCCTGTTTCATGAGGAAAGTAAAGTCAGCCGCCCAGGTGCCTGATGTCAGTTTGTAGGAGGATTTTGGTCCTCCATGGGAAGCCACGCTTCCAGCTTGTGGCAGCTTGCATCTGGAAGAAATCGTGTTCCGTTCGGGATTATAGGTGGCCGAGGCCTGGTGCCCGGCAGAGGGAGTTGGGCACAAAGGATGGCCTGTTTCTAAAGGTAAGTAAAGTCAGCTGCCCAGGTGCCTGATGTCAGTTTGTAGGAGGCCTTTAGCCCTCCATGGGAAGCCACGTTTCCAGATTATGGCAGCTTGCATCTGGAAGCAATCCTGTTCCGTTCGGGATTGTAGGTGGCCGAGGCCTGGTGCCCGGCAGAGGGAGTTGGGGACAAATGATGGCCTGTTTCCAGGTGTAAGTAAATTCAGCTGCTGAGGTGCCTGATGTCAGTTTGTAGGAGGCCTTTGGCCCTCCAAGGGAAGCTAGTCTTCCTGTTCAAAGCAGCTTGCATCTGGAAGAAATCCTGTTCCGTTCGGGATTGTAGGTGGCCGAGGCCAGTTGCCGGGCTGTGGGAGTTGGGCACAAAGGATGGCCTTTTCCAGGGATAAGTAAAGTCAGCTGCCCAGGTGCCTGATGTCAGTTTGTAGGAGGCCTTTGGCCCTCCATGGGAAGCCATTCTTCCAGCTTTTGGAAGCTTGCATCTGGAAGCAATCCTGTTCCGTTCGGCATTGTTGGTGGCCCAAGCTGTGGGACCGGCAAAGGGAGATGGGCACAAATGATGGCCTGTTTCCAGGGGTAAGTAAAGTCAGCTGTCCAGGTGCCTGATGTCAGTTTGTAGGAGGCCTTTGGCCCTCCAAGGGAAGCAAGTCTTCCTGTTCAAGGCAGCTTGCATCTGGAAGAAATGCTGTTCCGTTCGGGATTGTAGGTGGCCGAGCCCAGTAGCCCGGCTGAGAGAGTTGGGCACAAATGATGTCCTGTTTCCAGAAGAAAGTAAAGTCAGCTGCCCAGGTGCCTGATTTCAGTTTGTAGGAGGCCTTTGGCCCTCCATGGGAAGCCAGGCTTCCTGATTGTGGCAGCTTGCATCTGGAAGAAATCCTGTTCCGTTCAGGATTGTAGGTGGCCGAGGCCTGGTGCCCGGCAGAGGGAGTAGGGCACAAAGGATGTCCTGTTTCCAGGGGTAAGTAAAGTCAGCTGCCCAGGTGCCTGATGTCACTTTGTAGGAGGCCTTTGGCCCTCCATGGGAAGCCAGGCTTCCTGCTTGTGGCAGCTTGCATCTGGAAGCAATCCTGTTCCGTTCGGGATTGTAGGTGGCCGAAGCTGTGGGACCGGCAGAGGGAGATGGGCACAAAAGATAGCCTGTTTCCAGGGGTAAGTAAAGTCAGCTGTCCAGGTGCCTGATGTCAGTTTGTAAGAGGCCTTTGGCCCTCCGAGGGAAGCAAGTCTTCCTGTTCAAGGCAGCTTGCATCTGGAAGAAATGTTGTTCCGTTCGGGAGTGTAGGTGGCCTAGCCCAGTTGCGCGGATGAGAGAGTTGGGCACAAAGGATGACCTGTTTCCAGAAGTAAGTAAAGTCAGCTGCCCAGGTGCCTGATGTAAGTTTGTAGGAGGCCTTGGGCCCTCCATGGGAAGCCAGGCTTCCTGCTTGTGGAAGCTTGCATCTGGTAGAAATCCTGTTCCGTTCGGGATTGTAGGTGGTCGCGGCCTGGTGTCCGGCAGAAGGAGTTGGGCACAATGGATGGCCTGTTTCCAGGGGTAAGTAAAGTCAGCTGCCCAGGTGCCTGATGTCAGTTTGTAGGAGGCCTTTGGCCCTCCAAGGGAAGCTTGTCTTCCTGTTTACGGCAGCTTGCATCTGGAAGAAATCCTGTTCCGTTCGGGATTGTTGGTGGCCGGAGCTGGGTGCCCACCTGAGGGAGTTGGGCACAAAGGATGGCCTGTTTCCAGAAGTAAGTAATGTCAGCTGCCCAGGTGCCTGATGTCAGTTTGTAGGACGCCTTTGGCCCTCCATGGGAAGGCAGGCTTCCTGCTTGTGGCAGCTTGCATCTGGAATTAATCCTGCTCTGTTCGAGATTGTAGGTGGCCGAAGACAGGTGCCCGGCAGAGGGAGTTGGGCACAAATGATGGCCTGTTTCATGAGGAAAGTAAAGTCAGCTGCCCAGGTGCCTGATGTCAGTTTTTAGGAGGCCTTTAGCCCTTCAAGGGAAGCTAGTCTTCCAGTTTGAGGCAGTTTGCATCTGGAAGAAATCCTGTTCCGTTCGGGATTGTAGGTGGCCGAGGCCAGGTGCCCGGCAGAGGGAGTTGGGCACAAAGGATGGCCTGTTTCCAGAAGTAAGTAAAGTCAACTGCCCAGGTGTCTGATGTCAGTTTGTAGGAGGCCTTTGTCCCTGCAAGTGAAGCGACGTTTCCAGCTTGTGGCAGCTTGCATCTGGAAGAAATCCTGTTCCGTTCGGGATTGTTGGTGGCCGGAGCTGGGTGCCCACCTGAGGGAGTTGGGCACAAAGGATGGCCTGTTTCCAGAAGTAAGTAAAGTCAGCTGCCCAGGTGCCTGATGTCAGTTTGTAGGAGGCCTTTGGCCCTCCATGGGAAGCCAGGCTTCCTGCTTGTGGCAGATTGCATCTGGAAGAAATCCTGCTCTGTTCGAGATTGTAGGTGGCCGAAGACAGGTGCCCGGCAGAGGGAGTTGGGCACAAATGATGGCCTGTTTCATGAGGAAAGTAAAGTCAGCTGCCCAGGTGCCTGATGTCAGCTTTTAGGAGGCCTTTAGCCCTTCAAGGGAAGCTAGTCTTCCAGTTTGAGGCAGTTTGCATCTGGAAGAAATCCTGTTCCGTTCGGGATTGTAGGTGACCGAGGCCAGGTGCCCGGCAGAGGGAGTTGGGCACAAAGGATGGCCTGTTTCCAGAAGTAAGTAAAGTCAACTGCCCAGGTGTCTGATGTCAGTTTGTAGGTGACCTTTGGCCCTCCAAAGGAAGCACGTCTTCCAGTTTGTGGCAGCTTGTATCTGGAAGAAATCCTGTTCCGTTTCGGATTGTACGTGGCCGAGGCCAGGTGCCCGGCAGAGGGAGTTGGGCACAAAGGATGGCCTGTTTCCAGGGTTAAGTAAAGTCAGCTGCCCAGGTGCCTGATGTCAGTTTGTATGAGGCCTTTGGCCCTCCATGGGAAGCCAGGTTTCCTGCTTGTGGCAGCTTGCATCTGGAAGAAATCCTGTTCCGTACGGGATTGTAGGTGTTCGTGGCCTGGTGCCCGGCAGAGGGAGTTGGGCACAAAGGATGGCCTGTTTCCAGGGGTAAGTAAAGTCAGCTGCCCAGGTGCCTGATGTCAGTTTGTAGGAGGCCTTTGGCCCTCCAAGGGAAGACAGGCTTCCAGTTTGTGGCAGCTTGTATCTGGAAGAAATCCTGTTAAGTTCGGTATTGTAGGTGGCCGAGGCCAGGTGCCCGGCAGAGGGAGTTGGGCACAAATGATGGCCTGTTTCATGAGGAAAGTAAAGTCAGCCGCCCAGGTGCCTGATGTCAGTTTGTAGGAGGCCTTTGGTCATCCATGGGAAGCCACGCTTCCAGCTTGTGGCAGCTTGCATCTGGAAGAAATCCTGTTCCGTTCGGGATTGTCGGTGGCCGAGGTCTGGTGCCCGGCAGAGGGAGTTGGGCACAAAGGATGGCCTGTTTCTAGGGGTAAGTAAAGTCAGCTGCCCAGGTGCCTGATGTCAGTTTGTAGGAGGCCTTTAGCCCTCCATGGGAAGCCACGTTTCCAGATTGTGGCAGCTTGCATCTGGAAGAACTCCTGTTCCGTTCGGGATTGTAGGTGGCCGATGCTGTGGGACGGGCAGAGGGAGTTGGGCACAAGGGATGGCCTGTTTCCAGGGGTAAGTAAAGTCAGCTGCCCAGGTGCCTGATGTCAGTTTGAAGGAGGCCTTTGGCCCTCCGAGGGAAGCAAGTCTTCCTGTTCAAGGCAGCTTGCATCTGGAAGATATGATGTTCCGTTCGGGATTGTAGGTGGCTTAGCCCAGTTGCGCCGATGAGAGAGTTGGGCACAAAGGATGTCCTGTTTCCAGAAGTAAGTAAAGTCAGCTGCCCAGGTGCCTGATGTCTGTTTGTAGGAGGCCTGGGGCCCTCCATGGGAAGCCAGGCTTCTTGCTTGTGGAAGCTTGCATCTGGAAGAAATCCTGTTCCGTTCGGGATTCTAGGTGGTCGAGGCCTGGTGCCCGGCAGAGGGAGTTGGGCACAAAGGATGGCCTGTTTCCAGAAGTAAGTAAAGTCAGCTGCCCAGGTGCCTGATGTCAGTTTGTAGGAGGCCTTTGGCCCTCCAAGGGAAGCTTGTCTTCCTGTTTACGGCAGCTTGCATCTGGAAGAAATCCTGTTCCGTTCGGGATTGTTGGTGGCCGGACCTGGGTGCCCACCTGAGGGAGTTGGGCACAAAGGATGGACTGTTTCCAGAAGTAAGTAAAGTCAGCTGCCCAGGTGCCTGATGTCAGTTTGTAGGAGGCCTTTTGCCCTCCATGGGAAGCCAGGCTTCCTGCTTGTGGCAGCTTGCATCTGGAAGAAATCCTGCTCCGTTCGAGATTGTAGGTGGCCGAAGCCAGGTGCCCGGCAGAGGGAGTTGGGCACAAATGATGGCCTGTTTCATGAGGAAAGTAAAGTCAGCTGCCCAGGTGCCTGATGTCAGTTTGTAGGAGGCCTTTGGCCCTCTAAGGGAAGCTAGTCTTCCAGTTTGTGGCAGCTTGCATCTGGAAGAAATCCTGTTCCGTTCGGGATTGTAGGTGGCCGAGGCCTGGTGCCCGGCAGAGGGAGTTGGGGACAAAGGATGGCCTGTTTCCAGGTGTAAGTAAATTCAGCTGCTCAGGTGCCTGATGTCAGTTTGTAGGAGGCCTTTGGCCCTCCAAGGGAAGCTAGTCTTCCAGTTCAAAGCAGCTTGCATCTGGAAGAAATCCTGTTCCGTTCGGGATTGTAGGTGGCCGAGGCCAGTTGCCGGGCTGTGGGAGTTGGGCACAAAGGATGGCCTGTTTCCAGGGATAAGTAAAGTCAGCTGCCCAGGTGCCTGATGTCAGTTTGTAGGAGGCCTTTGGCCCTCCATGGGAAGCCATTCTTCCAGCTTTTGGCAGCTTGCATCTGGAAGCAATCCTGTTCCGTTCGGCATTGTTGGTGGCCCAAGCTGTGGGACCGGCAAAGGGAGATGGGCACAAATGATGGCCTGTTTCCAGGGGTAAGTAAAGTCAGCTGTCCAGGTGCCTGATGTCAGTTTGTAGGAGGCCTTTGGCCCTCCAAGGGAAGCAAGTCTTCCTGTTCAAGGCAGCTTGCATCTGGAAGAAATGCTGTTCCGTTCGGGATTGTAGGTGGCTGAGCCCAGTAGCCCGGCTGAGAGAGTTGGGCACAAAGGATGTCCTGTTTCCAGAAGAAAGTAAAGTCAGCTGCCCAGGTGCCTGATTTCAGTTTGTAGGAGGCCTTTGGCCCTCCATGGGAAGCCAGGCTTCCTGATTGTGGCAGCTTGCATCTGGAAGAAATCCTGTTCCGTTCAGGATTGTAGGTGGCCGAGGCCTGGTGCCCGGCAGAGGGAGTAGGGCACAAAGGATGTCCTGTTTCCAGGGGTAAGTAAAGTCAGCTGCCCAGGTGCCTGATGTCACTTTGTAGGAGGCCTTTGGCCCTCCATGGGAAGCCAGGCTTCCTGCTTGTGGCAGCTTGCATCTGGAAGCAATCCTGTTCCGTTCGGGATTGTAGGTGGCCGAAGCTGTGGGACCGGCAGAGGGAGATGGGCACAAATGATGGCCTGTGTCCAGGGGTAAGTAAAGTCAGCTGTCCAGGTGCCTGATGTCAGTTTGTAAGAGGCCTTTGGCCCTCCGAGGGAAGCAAGTCTTCCTGTTCAAGGCAGCTTGCATCTGGAAGAAATGTTGTTCCGTTCGGGAGTGTAGGTGGCCTAGCCCAGTTGCGCGGATGAGAGAGTTGGGCACAAAGGATTAACTGTTTCCAGAAGTAAGTAAAGTCAGCTGCCCAGGTGCCTGATGTAAGTTTGTAGGAGGCCTTGGGCCCTCCATGGGAAGCCAGGCTTCCTGCTTGTGGAAGCTTGCATCTGGTAGAAATCCTGTTCCGTTCGGGATTGTAGGTGGTCGAGGCCTGGTGTCCGGCAGAGGGAGTTGGGCACAAAGGATGGCCTGTTTCCAGGGGTAAGTAAAGTCAGCTGCCCAAGTGCCTGATGTCAGTTTGTAGGAGGCCTTTGGCCCTCCAAGGGAAGCTAGTCTTCCTGTTTACGGCAGCTTGCATCTGGAAGAAATCCTGTTCCGTTCGGGATTGTAGGTGGCCGGAGCTGGGTGCCCACCTGAGGGAGTTGGGCACAAAGGATGGCCTGTTTCCAGAAGTAAGTAAAGTCAGCTGCCCAGGTGCCTGATGTCAGTTTGTAGGAGGCCTTTGGCCCTCCATGGGAAGCCAGGCTTCCTGCTTGTGGCAGCTTGCATCTGGAAGAAATCCTGGTCTGTTCGAGATTGTAGGTGGCCGCAGACAGGTGCCCGGCAGAGGGAGTTGGGCACAAATGATGGCCTGTTTCATGCGGAAAGTAAAGTCAGCTGCCCAGGTGCCTGATGTCAGTTTTTAGGAGGCCTTTAGCCCTTCAAGAGAAGCTAGTCTTCCAGTTTGAGGCAGTTTGCATCTGGAAGAAATCCTGTTCCGTTCGGGATTGTAGGTGGCCGAGGCCAGGTGCCCGGCAGAGGGAGTTGGGCACAAAGGATGGCCTGTTTCCAGAAGTAAGTAAAGTCAACTGCCCAGGTGTCTGATGTCAGTTTGTAGGAGGCCTTTGTCCCTCCAAGTGAAGCGACGTTTCCAGCTTGTGGCAGCTTGCATCTGGAAGAACTCCTGTTCCGTTTAGGGTTGTAGGTGGTCGAGGCCAGGTGCCCGGCAGAGGAAGCTGGGCACTAAGGATGGCCTGTTTCCAGGGGTAAGTAAAGTCAGCTGCCCAGGTGCCTCATGTCAGTTTGTAGGTGACCTTTGGCCCTCCAAAGGAAGCACGTCTTCCAGTTTGTGGCAGCTTGTATCTGGAAGAAATCCTGTTCCGTTTCGGATTGTAGGTGGCCGAGGCCAGGTGCCCGGCAGAGGGAGTTGGGCACAAAGGATGGCCTGTTTCCAGGGGTAAGTAAAGTCAGCTGCCCAGGTGCCTGATGTCAGTTTGTAGGAGGCCTTTTGCCTTCCATGGGAAGCCAGGTTTCCTGCTTGTGGCAGCTTGCATCTGGAAGAAATCCTGTTCCGTACGGGATTGTAGGTGTTCGTGGCCTGGTGCCCGGCAGAGGGTGTTGGACACAAAGGATGGCCTGTTTCCAGGGGTAAGTAAAGTCAGCTGCCCAGGTGCCTGATGTCAGTTTGTAGGAGGCCTTTGGCCCTCCAAGGGAAGCAAGTCTTCCTGTTCAAGGCAGCTTGAAACTGGAAGAATTGCTGTTCTGTTCGGGATTCTAGGTGCCTGAGCCCAGTAGTCCGGCTGAGAGAGTTGGGCACAAAGGATGTCCTGTTTCCAGAAGTAAGTAAAGTCAGCTGCCCAGGTGCCTGATGTCAGTTTCTAGGAGGCCTTTGGCCCTCCATGGGAAGCCAGGCTTCCTGCTTGTGGCAGCTTGCATCTGGAAGAAATCCTGTTCCGTTCAGGATTGTAGGTGGCCGAGGCCTGGTGCTCGGCAGAAGGAAGGAAGGCACAAAGGATGTCCTGTTTCCAGGGGAAAGTAAAGTCAGCTGCCCAGGTGCCTGATGTCACTTTGTAGGAGGCCTTTGGTCCTCCATAGGAAGCCAGGCTTCCTGCTTGTGGCAGCTTGCATCTGGAAGAAATCCTGTTCCGTTTGGGATTGTAGGTGGCCGAGGCCAGGTGCCCGGTAGAGGGAGTTGGGCACAAAGGATGGCCTGTTTCCAGGGGTAAGTAAAGTCAGCTGCCCAGGTGACTGATGTCAGTTTGTAGGAGGACTTTGGCCCTCCATGGGAAGCCAGGTTTCCTGCTTGTGGCAGCTTGCATCTGGAAGAAATCCTATTCCGTTCGGGATTGTCGGGTGCCGAGGCCAGTTGCCGGTCTGAGGGAGTTGGGCAAAAAGGATGGCCTGTTCCCAGGGATAAGTAAAGTCAGCTGCCCAGGTGCCTGATGTCAGTTTGTAGGAGGCCTTTGGCCCTGCAAGGGAAGCCATTCTTCCAGCTTTTGGCAGCTTGCATCTGGAAGCAATCCTGTTCCGTTCGGGATTGTAGGTGCCCGAAGCTGTGGGACCGGCAGAGGGAGATGGGCACAAATTATGGCCTGTTTCCAGGGGTAAGTAAAGTCAGCTGTCCAGGTGCCTGATGTCAGTTTGTAGGAGGCCTTTGGCCCTCCAAAGGAAGCAAGTCTTCCTGTTCAAGGCAGCTTGCATCTGGAAGAAATGTTGTTCCGTTCGGGAGTGTAGGTGGCCTAGCCCAGTTGCGCGGACGAGAGAGTTGGGCACAAAGGATGTCCTGTTTCCAGAAGTAAGTAAAGTCAGCTGCCCAGGTGCCTGATGTAAGTTTGTAGGAGGCCTTGGGCCCTCCATGGGAAGCCAGGCTTCCTGCTTGTGGAAGCTTGCATCTGGAAGAAATCCTGTTCCGTTCGGGATTGTAGGTGGTCGAGGCCTGGTGTCCGGCAGAGGGAGTTGGGCACAAAGGATGGCCTGTTTCCAGGGGTAAGTAAAGTCAGCTGCCCAGGTGCCTGATGTCAGTTTGTAGGAGGCCTTTGGCCCTCCAAGGGAAGCTAGTCTTCCTGTTTACGGCAGCTTGCATCTGGAAGAAATCCTGTTCCGTTCGGAATTGTTGGTGGCCGGAGCTGGGTGCCCACCTGAGGGAGTTGGGCACAAAGGATGGCCTGTTTCCAAAAGTAAGTAAAGTCAGCTGCCCAGGTTTCTGATTTCAGTTTGTAGGAGGCCTTTGGCCCTCCATGGGAAGCCAGGCTTCCAGCTTGTGGCAGCTTGCATCTGGAAGAAATCCTGCTTTGTTCGAGATTGTACGTGGCCGAAGCCAGGTGCCCGGCAGAGGGAGTTGGGCACAATTGATGGCCTGTTTCATGAGGAAAGTAAAGTCAGCTGCCCAGGTGCCTGATGTCAGTTTTTAGGAGGCCTTTGGCCCTCCAAGGGAAGCTAGTCTTCCAGCTTGTGGCAGCTTGCATCTGGAAGAAATCCTGCTCCGTTCGAGATTGTAGGTGGCCGAAGCCAGGTGCCCGGCAGAGGGAGTTGGGCACAATGGATGGCCTGTTTCCAGGGGTAAGTAAAGTCATCTGCCCAGGTGCCTGATGTCAGTTTGTAGGAGGCCTTTGGCCATCCAAGGGATGACAGGTTTCCTGCTTGTGGCAGCTTGCATCTGGAAGAAATCCTGTTCCGTACGGGATTGTAGGTGGGCGAGGCCTGGTGCCCGGCAGAGGGAGTTGGGCACAAATGATGGCCTGTTTCCAGGGGTAAGTAAAGTCAGCTGCCCAGGTGCCTGATGTCAGTTTGTAGGAGGCCTTTGGCCCTCCAAGGGAAGCTTGTCTTCGTGTTCATAGCTGCTTGCATCTGGAAGAAATCCTGTTCCGTTCGGGATTGTAGGTGGCCGAGGCCAGTTGCCGGGCTGAGGGAGTTGGGCACAAAGGATGGCCTGTTTCCAGGGATAAGTAAAGTCAGTTGCCCAGGTGCCTGATGACAGTTTGTAGGAGGCTTTTGGCCCTCCAAGGGAAGCCATTCTTCCAGCTTGTGGCAGCTTGCATCTGGAAGAAATCCTGTTCCGTTCGGGATTGTAGGTGGCCGAAGCTGTGGGACCGGCAGAGGGAGATGGGCACAAATGATGGCCTGTTTTTAGGGGTAAGTAAAGTCAGCTGTCCAGGTGCCTGATGTCAGTTTGTAGGAGGCCTTTGGCCCTCCAAGGGAAGCAAGTCTTCCTGTTCAAGGCAGCTTGCATCTGGAAGAAATGCTGTTCTGTTCGGGATTGTAGGTGGCCGAGCCCAGTAGCCTGGCTGAGAGAGTTGGGCACAAAGGATGGCCTGTTTCCAGGGATAAGTAAAGTCAGCTGCCCAGGTGCCTGATGTCAGTTTGTAGGAGGCCTTTGGCCCTCCATGGGAAGCCAGGTTTCCTGCTTGTGGCAGCTTGCATCTGGAAGAAATCCTGCTCCGTTCAGCATTGTAGGTGGCCGAGGCCTGGTGCCCGGCAGAGGGAGTAGGGCACAAAGGATGGCCTGTTTCCAGGGGTAAGTAAAGTCAGCTGCCCAGGTGCCTGATGTCAGTTTGTAGGAGGCCTTTGGCCCTCCATGATAAGCCAGGCTTCCTGCTTGTGGCAGCTTGCATCTGGAAGAAATCCTGTTCCGTTAGGGATTGTAGGTGGCCGGAGCTGGGTGCCTGGCTGAGGGAGTTGGACACAAAGGATGGGCTGTTTCCAGGGGTAAGTAAATCTGCTGCCCAGGTGCCTGATGTCAGTTTGTAGGAGGCCTTTGGCCCTCCAAGGAAAGTTAGTCTTCCAGTTTGTGGCAGCTTGCATCTGGAAGAAATCCTGTTCCGTTCGGGATTGTAGGTGGACAAAGCTGTGGGCCCAGCAGAAGGAGTTGGGCAGAAAGGATGGCCTGTTTCCAGGGGTAAGTAAAGTCAGCTGCCCAGGTGCCTGATGTCAGTTTTTAGGAGCCCTTTGGCCCTCCAAGGGAAGCTAGTCTTCCAGTTTGTGGCAGCTTGCATCTGGAAGAAATGCTGTTCCGTTCGGGATTGTAGGTGGCCCAGGCCTGGTGCCCGGATGAGAGAGTTGGGCACAAAGGATGTCCTGTTTCCAGGGGTAAGTAAAGTCAGCTGCCCAGGTGCCTGATGTCAGTTATAAGAGGCCTTTGGCCCTCCATGGGAAGCCAGGCTTCCTGCTTGTGGAAGCTTGCATCTGAAAAAATCCTGTTCCGTTCAAGATTGTAGGTAGGCGAGGCCTGGTGCCCGGCAGAGGGAGTTGGGCACAAAGGATGGCCTGTTTCTAGAGGTAAGTAAAGTCAGCTGCCCAGGTGACTGATGTCAGTTTGTAGGAGGCCTTTGGCCCTCCAAGGGAAGCAAGTCTTCCAGTTTGTGGCAGCTTGCATCTGGAAGAAATCCTGTTCCGTTCGGGATTGTAGGTGGCCGAGGCCAGGTGCCCGGCAGAGGGAGTTTTGCACAAAGGATGTCCTGTTCCCAGGGGTAAGTAAAGTCAGCTGCCCAGGTGCCTGATGTCAGTTTGTAGGAGGCCTTTGGCCCTCTATGGGAAGCCAGGATTCCTGTTCAAGGCAGCTTGCATCTGGAAGAAATACTGTTCCGTTTGGGATTGTAGGAGGCCTAGCCCAGTTGCCCGGATGAGAGAGTTGGGCACAAAGGATGTCCTGTTTCCAGAGGTAAGTAAAGTCAGCTGCCCAGGTGACTGATGTCAGTTTGTAGGAGGCCTTTGGCCCTCCAAGGGAACCTAGTCTTCCTGTTTAAGGCAGCTTGCATCTGGAAGAAATGCTTTTTCGTTCGGGATTGTAGGTGCCCGGAGCTGGGTGCCCGGCAGAGGGAGTTGGGCACAAAGGATGGCCTGTTTCCAGGGGTAAGTAAAGTCAGCTGCCCAGGTGCCTGATGTCAGTTTGTAGGAGGCCTTTGGCCCTCCATGGGAAGCCAGGCTTCCTGCTTGTGGCAGCTTGCATCTGGAAGAAATCCTGTTTTGTTCGAGATTGTAGGTGGCTGAAGCCTGGTGCCCGGCAGAGGGAGTTGGGCACAAATGATGGCCTGTTTCATGAGGAAAGTAAAGTCAGCTGCCCAGGTGCCTGATGTCAGTTTTTAGGAGGCCTTTGGCCCTCCATGGGAAGCCAGGCTTCCTGCTTGTGGCAGCTTGCATCTGGAAGAAATCCTGTTTTGTTCGAGATTGTAGGTGGCCGAAGCCTGGTGCCCGGCAGAGGGAGTTGGGCACAAATGATGGCCTGTTTCATGAGGAAAGTAAAGTCAGCTGCCCAGGTGCCTGTTGTCAGTTTTTAGGAGGCCTTTGGCCCTCCAAGGGAAGCTAGTCTTCCAGTTTGTGGCAGTTTGCATCTGGAAGAAATCCTGTTCCGTTCGGGATTGTAGGTGGCCGAGGCCCGGTGCCTGGCGTAGAAAGAGTTGGGCACAAAGGATGGCCTGTTTCCAGGGGTAAGTAAAGTCAGCTGCCCAGGTGCCTCATGTCAGTTTGTAGGAGGCCTTTGGCCCTCCAAGTGAAGCGACGTTTCCAGCTTGTGGCAGCTTGCATCTGGAAGAACTCCTGTTCCGTTTAGGATTGTAGGTGGTCGAGGCCAGGTGCCCGGCAGAGGGAGATGGGCACAAAGGATGGCCTGTTTCCAGGGGTAAGTAAAGTCAGCTGCCCAGGTGCCTGATGTCAGTTTGTAGGTGACCCTTGGCCCTCCAAAGGAAGCAAGTCTTCCAGTTTGTGGCAGCTTGCATCTGGAAGAAATCCTGTTCCGTTTGGGATTATACGTGGCCGAGGCCAGGTGCCCGGCAGAGGGAGTTGGGCACAAAGGATGGCCTGTTTCCAGGGGTAAGTAAAGTCAGCTGCCCAGGTGCCTGATGTCAGTTTGTAGGAGGCCTTTGGCCCTCCAAGGGAAGCCATTCTTCCAGCTTGTGGCAGCTTGCATCTGGAGGCAATCCTGTTCCATTCGGGATTGTAGGTGGCCGAAGCTGTGGGACCGGCAGAGGGAGATGGGGACAAATGATGGTCTGTTTCCAGGGGTAAGTAAAGTCAGCTGTCCAGGTGCCTGATGTCAGTTTGCAGGAGGCCTTTGGCCCTCCAAGGGAAGCATGTCTTCCTTTTCAAGGCAGCTTGAATCTGGAAGAAATGCTGTTCCGTTCGGGATTGTAGGTGGCCGAGCCCAGTAGCCCGGCTGAGAGAGTTGGGCACAAAGGATGTCCTGTTTCCAGAAGTAAGTAAAGTCAGCTCCCCTGGTGCCTGATGTCAGTTTGTAGGAGGCCTTTATCCCTCCATGGTAAGCCAGGCTTCCTGCTTGTGGCAGCTTGCATCTGGAAGAAATCCTGTTCCGTTCAGGATTGTAGGTGGCCGAGGCCTGGTGCCCGGCAGAGGGAGTAGGGCACTAAGGATGGCCTGTTTCCAGGGGTAAGTAAATCTGCTGCCCAGGTGCCTGATGTCAGTTTGTAGGAGGCCTTTGGCCCTCCAAGGAAAGTTAGTCTTCCAGTTTGTGGCAGCTTGCATCTGGAAGAAATCCTGTTCCGTTCGGGATTGTAGGTGGACAAAGCTGTGGGCCCAGCAGAAGGAGTTGGGCAGAAAGGATGGCCTGTTTCCAGGGGTAAGTAAAGTCAGCTGCCCAGGTGCCTGATGTCAGTTTTTAGGAGCCCTTTGGCCCTCCAAGGGAAGCTAGTCTTCCAGTTTGTGGCAGCTTGCATCTGGAAGAAATGCTGTTCCGTTCGGGATTGTAGGTGGCCCAGGCCTGGTGCCCGGATGAGAGAGTTGGGCACAAAGGATGTCCTGTTTCCAGGGGTAAGTAAAGTCAGCTGCCCAGGTGCCTGATGTCAGTTATAAGAGGCCTTTGGCCCTCCATGGGAAGCCAGGCTTCCTGCTTGTGGAAGCTTGCATCGGAAAAAATCCTGTTCCGTTCAAGATTGTAGGTGGGCGAGGCCTGGTGCCCGGCAGAGGGAGTTGGGCACAAAGGATGGCCTGTTTCCAGGGGTAAGTAAAGTCAGCTGCCCAGGTGACTGATGTCAGTTTGTAGGAGGCCTTTGGCCCTCCAAGGGAAGCAAGTCTTCCAGTTTGTGGCAGCTTGCATCTGGAAGAAATCCTGTTCCGTTCGGGATTGTAGGTGGCCGAGGCCAGGTGCCCGGCAGAGGGAGTTTTGCACAAAGGATGTCCTGTTCCCAGGGGTAAGTAAAGTCAGCTGCCCAGGTGCCTGATGTCAGTTTGTAGGAGGCCTTTGGCCCTCTATGGGAAGCCAGGATTCCTGTTCAAGGCAGCTTGCATCTGGAAGAAATACTGTTCCGTTTGGGATTGTAGGAGGCCTAGCCCAGTTGCCCGGATGAGAGAGTTGGGCACAAAGGATGTCCTGTTTCCAGAGGTAAGTAAAGTGAGCTGCCCAGGTGCCTGATGTCAGTTTGTAAGAGGCCTTTGACCCTCCATGGGAAGCCAGGCTTCCTGCTTGTGGAAGCTTGCATCTGGAAGAAATCCTGTTCCGTTCAAGATTGTAGGTGGGCGAGGCCTGGTGCCCGGCAGAGGGAGTTGGGCACAAAGGATGGCCTGTTTCCAGGGGTAAGTAAAGTCAGCTGCCCAGGTGCCTGATGTCAGTTTGTAGGAGGCCTTTGGCCCTCCAAGGGAACCTAGTCTTCCTGTTTAAGGCAGCTTGCATCTGGAAGAAATGCTTTTTCGTTCGGGATTGTAGGTGCCCGGAGCTGGGTGCCCGGCAGAGGGAGTTGGGCACAAAGGATGGCCTGTTTCCAGGGGTAAGTAAAGTCAGCTGCCCAGGTGCCTGATGTCAGTTTGTAGGAGGCCTTTGGCCCTCCATGGGAAGCCAGGCTTCCTGCTTGTGGCAGCTTGCATCTGGAAGAAATCCTGTTTTGTTCGAGATTGTAGGTGGCCGAAGCCTGGTGCCCGGCAGAGGGAGTTGGGCACAAATGATGGCCTGTTTCATGAGGAAAGTAAAGTCAGCTGCCCAGGTGCCTGATGTCAGTTTTTAGGAGGCCTTTGGCCCTCCATGGGAAGCCAGGCTTCCTGCTTGTGGCAGCTTGCATCTGGAAGAAATCCTGTTTTGTTCGAGATTGTAGGTGGCCGAAGCCTGGTGCCCGGCAGAGGGAGTTGGGCACAAATGATGGCCTGTTTCATGAGGAAAGTAAAGTCAGCTGCCCAGGTGCCTGTTGTCAGTTTTTAGGAGGCCTTTGGCCCTCCAAGGGAAGCTAGTCTTCCAGTTTGTGGCAGTTTGCATCTGGAAGAAATCCTGTTCCGTTCGGGATTGTAGGTGGCCGAGGCCCGGTGCCTGGCGTAGAAAGAGTTGGGCACAAAGGATGGCCTGTTTCCAGGGGTAAGTAAAGTCAGCTGCCCAGGTGCCTCATGTCAGTTTGTAGGAGGCCTTTGGCCCTCCAAGTGAAGCGACGTTTCCAGCTTGTGGCAGCTTGCATCTGGAAGAACTCCTGTTCCGTTTAGGATTGTAGGTGGTCGAGGCCAGGTGCCCGGCAGAGGGAGATGGGCACAAAGGATGGCCTGTTTCCAGGGGTAAGTAAAGTCAGCTGCCCAGGTGCCTGATGTCAGTTTGTAGGTGACCCTTGGCCCTCCAAAGGAAGCAAGTCTTCCAGTTTGTGGCAGCTTGCATCTGGAAGAAATCCTGTTCCGTTTGGGATTGTACGTGGCCGAGGCCAGGTGCCCGGCTGAGAGAGTTGGGCACAAAGGATGTCCTGTTTCCAGAAGTAAGTAAAAACAGCTCCCCAGGTGCCTGATATCAGTTTGTAGGAGGCCTTTGGCCTTCCATGGGAAGCCAGGCTTCTTGCTTGTGGCAGCTTGCATCTGGAAGAAATCCTGTTCCGTTCAGGATTGTAGGTGGCCGAGGCCTGGTGCCCGGCAGAGGGAGTAGGGCACTAAGGATGGCCTGTTTCCAGGGGTAAGGAAAGTCAGCTGCCCAGGTGCCTGATGTCAGTTTGTAGGAGGCCTTTGGCCCTCCATGGGAAGCCAGGCTTCCTGCTTGTGGCAGCTTGCATCTGGAAGAAATCCTGTTCCGTTCGGGATTGTAGGTGGCCGGAGCTGGGTGCCCGGCTGAGGGAGTTGGACACAAAGGATGGGCTGTTTCCAGGGGTAAGTAAAGTCAGCTGCCCAGGTGCCTGATGTCAGTTTGTAGGAGGCCTTTAGCCCTCCAAGTGAAGCCACGTTTCCAGATTGTGGCAGCTTGCATCTGGAAGAACTCCTGTTCCGTTCGGGATTGTAGGTGGCCGAAGCTGTGGGACCAACAGAGGGAGTTGGGAACAAAGGATGGCCTGTTTCCAGGGGTAAGTAAAGTCAGCTGCCCAGGTGCCTGATGTCAGTTTGTAGGAGGCCTTTGGCTCTCCAAGGGAAGCAAGTCTTCCTGTTCAAGGAAGCTTGCATCTGGAAGAAATTCTGTTCCGTTCGGGATTGTAGGTGTCCGAGGCCAGTTGCCGGGCTGAGGGAGTTGGGCACAAAGGACGGCCTGTTTCCAGGGATAAGTAAAGTCAGCTGCCCAGGTGCCTGATGTCAGTTTGTAGGAGGCCTTTGGTCCTCCAAGGGAAGCCATTCTTCCAGCTTGTGGCAGCTTGCATCTGGAAGCAATCCTGTTCCGTTCGGGATTGTAGGTGGCCGAAGCTGTGGGACCGGCAGAGGGAGATGGGCACAAATGATGGCCTGTTTCCAGGGGTAAGTAAAGTCAGCTGTCCAGGTGCCTGATGTCAGTTTGTAGGAGGCCTTTGGCCCTCCAAGTGAAGCAAGTCTTCCTGTTCAAGGCAGCTTGCATCTGGAAGAAATGCTGTTTCGTTCGGGATTGTAGGTGGCCGAGCCCAGTAGCCCGGCTGAGAGAGTTGGGCACAAAGGATGTCCTGTTTCCAGAAGTAAGTAAAATCAGCTCCCCAGGTGCCTGATATCAGTTTGTAGGAGGCCTTTGGCCCTCCATGGGAAGCCAGGCTTCCTGCTTGTGGCAGCTTGCATCTGGAAGAAATCCTGTTTCGTTCAGGATTGTAGGTGGCCGAGGCCTGGTGACCGGCAGAGGGAGTAAAGCACAAAGGATGTCCTGTTTCCAGGGGTAAGTAAAGTCAGCTGCCCCGGTGCCTGATGTCAGTTTGTAGGAGGCCTTTGGCCCTCCATGGGAAGCCATTCTTCCTGCTTGTGGCAGCTTGCATCTGGAAGAAATCCTGTTCCGTTCGGGATTGTAGGTGGGCGAGGCCAGGTGCCCGGCAGATGGAGTTGGGCACAAAGGATGGCCTGTTTCCAGGGGTAAGTAAAGTCAGCTGCCCAGGTGCCTGATGTCAGTTTGTAGGAGGCCTTTAGCCCTCCAAGTGAAGCCACGTTTCCAGATTGTGGCAGCTTGCATCTGGAAGAACTCCTGTTCCGTTCGGGATTGTAGGTGGTCGAGGCCAGGTGCCCGGCAGAGGGAGTTGGGCACAAAGGATGGCCTGTTTCTAGGGGAAGTAAAGTCAGCTGCCCAGGTGCCTGATGTCAGTTTGTAGGACGCCTTTGGCCCTCCAAGGGAAGCTAGTCTTCCTGTATAAGGCAGCTTGCATCTGGAAGAAATCCTGTTCCGTTCGGGATTGTAGGTGGCCGGAGCTGGGTGCCCACCTGAGGGAGTTGGGCACAAAGGATGGCCTGTTTCCAGAAGTAAGTAAAGTCAGCTGCCCAGGTGCCTGATGTCAGTTTGTAGGAGGCCTTTGGCCCTCCAAGAGAAGCCATTCTTCCAGCGTGTGGCAGCTTGCATCTGGAAGCAATCCTGTTCCGTTCGGGATTGTAGGTGGCCGAAGCTGTGGGACCGCCAGAGGGAGATGGGCACAAATGATGGCCTGTTTCCAGGGGTAAGTAAAGTCAGCTGCCCAGGTGCCTGATGTCAGTTTGTAGGAGGCCTTTGGCCCTCCAAGGGAAGCAAGTCTTCCTGTTCAAGGCAGCTTGCATCTGGAAGAAATACTGTTCCGTTTGGGATTGTAGGAGGCCTAGCCCAGTTGCCCGGATGAGAGAGTTGGGCACAAAGGATGTCCTGTTTCCAGGGGTAAGTAAAGTCAGCTGCCCAGGTGCCTGATGTCAGTTTGTAGGAGGCCTTTGGCCCTCCATGGGAAGCCTGGCTTCCTGCTTGTGGCAGCTTGCATCTGGAAGAAATCCTGTTTTGTTCGAGATTGTAGGTGGGCGAGGCCTGGTGCCCGGCAGAGGGAGTTGGGCACAAATGATGGCCTGTTTCATGAGGAAAGCAAAGTCAGCTGCCCAGGTGCCTGATGTCAGTTTTTAGGAGGCCTTTGGCCCTCCAAGGGAAGGTAGTCTTCCAGTTTGTGGCAGTTTGCTTCTGGAAGAAATCCTGTTCCGTTCGGGATTGTAGGTGGCCGAGGCCCAGTGCCTGGCGTAGAAAGAGTTGGGCACAAAGGATGGCCTGTTTCCAGGGGTAAGTAAAGTCAGCTGCCCAGGTGCCTGATGTCAGTTTGTAGGAGGCCTTTGGCCCTCCAAGTGAAGCGACGTTTCCAGCTTGTGGCAGCTTGCATCTGGAAGAACTCCTGTTCCGTTTAGGATTGTAGGTGGTCGAGGCCAGGTGCCCGGCAGAGGGAGTTGGGCACAAAGGATGGCCTGTTTCCAGGGGTAAGTAAAGTCAGCTGCCCAGGTGCCTGATGTCAGTTTGTAGGTGACCCTTGGCCCTCTAAAGGAAGCAAGTCTTCCAGTTTGTGGCAGCTTGCATCTGGAAGAAATCCTGTTCCGTTTGGGATTGTACGTGGCCGAGGCCAGGTGCCCGGCCGAGGGAGTTGGGCACAAAGGATGGCCTGTTTCCAGGGGTAAGTAAAGTCAGCTGCTCAGGTGCCTGATGTCAGTTTGGAGGAGGCCTTTGGTCCTCCAAGTGAAGCCACGTTTCAAGCTTGTGGCAGCTTGCATCTGGAAGAACTCCTTTTCGGATCGGGATTGTAGGTGGCCGAGGCCAGGTGCCCGGCAGAGCGAGTTGGGCACAAATGATGGCCTGTTTCCAGGGGTAAGAAAAGTCAGTTGCCCAGGTGCCTGATGTCAGTTTGTAGGAGGCCTTTGGCCCTCCAAGGGAAGCCAGGCTTCTTGCATGTGGCAGCTTGCATTTGGAAGAAATCCTGTTCCGTTCGGGATTGTAGGTGGACGGAGCTGGGTGCCCGGCAGAGGGAGTTGGGCACAAAGGATGGCCTGTTTCCAGGGGTAAGTAAAGTCAGCTGCCCAGGTGCCTGATTTCAGTTTGTAGGAGGCCTTTGGCCCTCCATGGGAAGCCAGGCTTCCTGCTTGTGGCAGCTTGCATCGGGAAGAAATCCTGTTCCGTTCGGGATTGTAGGTGGCCGAAACTGTGGGCCCGGCAGAGGGAGTTGGGCACAAAGGATGGCCTGTTTCCAGAGGAAAGTAAACTCAGCTGCCCAGGTGCCTGATGTCAGTTTGTAGGAGGCATTTAGCCCTCCAAGTGAAGCCACGTTTCCAGATTGTGGCAGCTTGCATCTGGAAGATCTCCTGTTCCGTTCGGGATTTTAGGTGTCAGAAGCTGTGGGCCCGGCAGAGGCTGTTGGGCACAAAGGATGGCCTATTTCCTGGGGTAAGTAAAGTCAGCTGCCCAGGTGCCTGATGTCAGTTTGTAGGAGGCCTTTGGCCCTCCATGGGAAGCCAGGTTTCCTGCTTGTGGCAGCTTGCATCGGGAAGAAATCCTGTTCCGTTCGGGATTGTAGGTGGCCGAGGCCAGGTGCCCAACAGAGGGAGTTGGGCACAAAGGAAGGCCTGTTTCCAGGGGTAAGTAAAGTCAGCTGCCCAGGTGCCTGATGTCAGTTTGTAGGAGGCCTTTGGTCCTCCAAGTGAAGCCACGCTTCAAGCTTGTGGCAGCTTGCATCTGGAAGAACTTCTGTTCTGTTCGGGATTGTAGGTGGCCGAGGCCAGGTGCACGGCTGAGCGAGTTGGGCACAAATGATGGCCTGTTTCCAGGGGTAAGGAAAGTCAACTGCCCAGGTGCCTGATGTCAGTTTGTAGCAGGCCTTTGGCCCTCCAAGGGAAGCTAGTCTTCCAGTTTGTGGCAGCTTGCATCTGGAAGAACTCCTGTTCCGTTCGGAATTGTAGGTGGCCGAGGCCAGGTGCCCGGCAGAGGGAGTTGGGCACAATGGATGGCCTGTTTCCAGGAATAAGTAAAGTCAGCTGCTCAGGTGCCTGATGTCAGTTTGTAGGAGGCATTTGGCCCTCCATGGGAAGCCAGGTTTCCTTCTTGTGGCAGCTTGCATCTGGAAGAAATCCTGTTCCGTTTGGGATTGTAGGTGGCCGAGGCGAGGTGCCCGGCAGACGGAGTTGGGCACAAAGGATGGCCTGTTTCCAGGGGTAAGTAACGTCAGCTGCCTAGGTGCCTGATGTCAGTTTGTAGGAGGCATTTGGCCCTCCATGGGAAGCCAGGTTTCCTGCTTGTGGCAGCTTGCATCGGGAAGAAATCCTGTTCCGTTCGGGATTGTAGGTGGCTGAAACTGTGGACCCGGCAGAGCGAGTTGGGCACAAAGGATGGCCTGTTTCCAGAGGAAAGTAAACTCAGCTGCCCAGGTGCCTTATGTCAGTTTTTAGGAGGCCTTTGGCCCTCCAAGGGAAGCTAGTCTTCCAGTTTGTGGCAGCTTGCATCTGGAAGAAATCCTGTTCCGTTCGGGATTGTAGGTGGCCGAAACTGTGGGCCCGGCAGAGCGAGTTGGTCACAAAGGATGGCCTGTTTCCAGAGGAAAGTAAACTCAGCTGCCCAGGTGCCTGATGTCAGTTTGTAGGAGGCCTTTAGCCCTTCAAGTGAAGCCACGTTTCCAGATTGTGGCAGCTTGCATCTGGAAGAACTCCTGTTCCGTTCGGGATTTTAAGTGTCAGAAGCTGTGGGCCCGGCAGAGGGAGTTGGGCATAAAGGATGGCCTGTTTCCAGGGGTAAGTAAAGTCAGCTGCCCTGGTGCCTGATGTCAGTTTGTAGGAGGCCTTTGGCCCTCCAAGGGAAGCTAGTCTTCCAGTTTGTGGCAGCTTGCATCTGGAAGAAATGCTGTTCCGTTCGGAATTGTAGGTGGCCGAGGCCAGGTGCCCGGCAGAGGGAGTTGGGCATAAAGGATGGCCTGTTTCCAGGGGTAAGTAAAGTCAGCTGCCCAGGTGCCTGATGTCAGTTTGTAGGAGGCCTTTGGCCCTCTATGGGAAGCCACGCTTCCAGCTTGTGGCAGCTTGCATCTGGAAGAAATCCTGTTCCGTTCGGGATTGTAGGTGGCCGAGGCCAGTTGCCCGGCTGAGGGAGTTGGGCACAAAGGATGGCCTGTTTCCAGGGGTAAGTAAAGTCAGCTGCCCAGGTGCCTGATGTAAGTTTGTAGGAGGCCTTTGGCCCTCCATGGGAAGCCAGGTTTCCTGCTTGTGGCAGCTTGCATCGGGAAGAACTCCTCTTCAGTTCGGGATTGTAGGTGGCCGAGGCCAGGTGCCCAACAGAGGGAGATGGGCACAAAGGATGGGCTGTTTCCAGGGGTAAGTAAAGTCAGCTGCCCAGGTGCCTGATGTCAGTTTGTAGGAGGCCTTTGGTCCTCCAAGTGAAGCCACGCTTTAAGCTTGTGGCAGCTTGCATCTGGAAGAACTTCTGTTCCGTTCGGGATTGTAGGTGGCCGAGGCCAGGTGCCCGGCTGAGCGAGTTGGGCACAAAGGATGGCCTGTTTCCAGGGGTAAGTAAAGTCAGCTGCTCAGGTGCCTGATGTCAGTTTATAGCAGGCATTTGGCCCTCCAAGGGAAGCTAGTCTTCCAGTTTGTGGCAGCTTGCATCTGGAAGAAATGCTGTTCCGTTGGGGATTGTAGGAAGCCGAGGCCAGGTGCCCGGCAGAGGGAGTTGGGCACAAATGATGGCCTGTTTCATGAGGAAAGTAAAGTCAGCTGCCCAGGTGCCTGATGTCAGTTTGTAGGAGGCCTTTGGCCCTCTATGGGAAGCCACGCTTCCAGCTTGTGGCAGCTTGCATCTGGAAGAAATCCTGTTCCGTTCGGGATTGTAGGTGGCCGAGGCCTGGTGCCTGGCAGAGGGAGTTGGGCACAATGGATGGCCTGTTTCCAGGGGTAAGTAAAGTCAGCTGCCCAGGTGCCTGATGTCAGTTTGTAGGAGGACTTTTGCCCTCCAAGTGAAGCCACGTTTCCAGATTGTGGCAGCTTGCATCTGGAAGAACTCCTGTTCCGTTCGGGACTTTAGGTGGCAGAAGCTGTGGGCCCGGCAGACGGAGTTGGGCACAAAGGATGGCCTGTTTCCAGGGGTAAGTAAAGTCAGCTGCCCAGGTGCCTGATGTCAGTTTGTAGGAGGCATTTGGCCCTCCATGGGAAGCCAGGCTTCCTGCTTGTGGCAACTTGCATCTGGAAGAAATCCCGTTCCTTTCGGGATTGTAGGTGGCCGAAACTGTGGACCCGGCAGAGCGAGTTGGGCACAAAGGATGGCCTGTTTCCAGAGGAAAGTAAACTCAGCTGCCCAGGTGCCTTATGTCAGTTTGTAGGAGGCCTTTGGCCCTCCATGGGAAGCTAATCTTCCTGTTTACGGCAGCTTGCAATGGACGAAATCCTGTTACGTTCGGGATTGTAGGTGGCAGAAACTGTGGGCCCGGCAGAGGGAGTTGGGCACAAAGGATGGCCTGTTTCCAGAGGAAAGTAAACTCAGCTGCCCAGGTGCCTGATGTCAGTTTGTAGGAGGCCTTTAGCCCTTCAAGTGAAGCCACGTTTCCAGATTGTGGCAGCTTGCATCTGGAAGAACTCCTGTTCCGTTCGGGATTTTAAGTGTCAGAAGCTGTGGGCCCGGCAGAGGGAGTTGGGCATAAAGGATGGCCTGTTTCCAGGGGTAAGTAAAGTCAGCTGCCCAGGTGCCTGATGTCAGTTTGTAGGAGGCATTTGGCCCTCCATGGGAATCCAGGTTTCCTTCTTGTGGCAGCTTGCATCTGGAAGAAATCCTGTTCCGTTTGGGATTGTAGGTGGCCGAGGCGAGGTGCCCGGCAGAGGGGGTTGGGCACAAAGGATGGCCTGTTTTCAGGGGTAAGTAAAGTCAGCTGCCCAGGTGCCTGATGTCAGTTTGTAGGAGGCCTTTGGTCCTCCATGGGAAGCCAGGCTTCCTGCTTGTGGCAGCTTGCATCTAGAAGAAATCCTGTTCCGTTCGGGATTGTAGGTGGCCGAAACTGTGGGCCCGGCAGAGGGTGTTGGGCACAAAGGATGGCCTGTTTCCAGAGGAAAGTAAAGTCAGCTGCCCAGGTGCCTGATGTCAGTTTGTAGGAGGCCTTTGGCCCTCCAAGGGAAGCTAGTCTTCCAGTTTGTGGCAGCTTGCATCTGGAAGAAATGCTCTTCCGTTCGGGATTGTAGGTGGCCGAGGCCAGTTGCCCGGCTGAGGGAGTTGGGCACAAAGGATGGCCTGTTTCCAGGGGTAAGTAAAGTCAGCTGCCCAGGTGCCTGATGTCAGTTTGTAGGAGGCCTTTGTCCCTCCAAGTGAAGCGGCGTTTCCAGCTTGTGGCAGCATGCATCTGGAAGAACTCCTGTTCCGTTTGGGATTGTACGTGGCCGAGGCCAGGTGCCCGGCAGAGAGAGTTGGGCACAAAAGATGGCCTGTTTCCAGGGGTAAGTAAAGTCAGCTGCCCAGGTGCCTGATGTCAGTTTGTAGGAGGCATTTGGTCCTCTAAGTGAAGCCACGCTTCAAGCTTGTGGCAGCTTGCATCTGGAAGAACTTCTGTTCCGTTCGGGATTGTAGGTGGCCGAGGCCAGGTGCCCGGCTGAGCGAGTTGGGCACAAAGGATGGCCTGTTTCCAGGGGTAAGTAAAGTCAGCTGCTCAGGTGCCTGATGTCAGTTTATAGCAGGCATTTGGCCCTCCAAGGGAAGCTAGTCTTCCAGTTTGTGGCAGCTTGCATCTGGAAGAAATGCTGTTCCGTTCGGGATTGTAGGAAGCCGAGGCCAGGTGCCCGGCAGAGGGAGTTGGGCACAAATGATGGCCTGTTTCATGAGGAAAGTAAAGTCAGCTGCCCAGGTGCCTGATGTCAGTTTGTAGGAGGCCTTTGGCCCTCTATGGGAAGCCAGGCTTCCAGCTTGTGGCAGCTTGCATCTGGAAGAAATCCTGTTCCGTTCGGGATTGTAGGTGGCCGAGGCCTGGTGCCCGGCAGAGGGAGTTGGGCACAAAGGATGGCCTGTTTCCAGGGGTAAGTAAAGTCAGCTGCCCAGGTGCCTGATGTCAGTTTGTAGGAGGCCTTTGGCCCTCCAAGGGAAGCTAGTCTTCCAGTTTGTGGCAGCTTGCATCTGGAAGAACTCCTGTTCCGTTCGGAATTGTAGGTGGCCGAGGCCAGGTGCCCGGCAGAGGGAGTTGGGCACAATGGATGGCCTGTTTCCAGGGGTAAGTAAAGTCAGCTGCTCAGGTGCCTGATGTCAGTTTGTAGGAGGCATTTGGCCCTCCATGGGAAGCCAGGTTTCCTTCTTGTGGCAGCTTGCATCTGGAAGAAATCCTGTTCCCTTTGGGATTGTAGGTGGCCGAGGCGAGGTGCCCGGCAGACGGAGTTGGGCACAAAGGATGGCCTGTTTCCAGGGGTAAGTAACGTCAGCTGCCTAGGTGCCTGATGTCAGTTTGTAGGAGGCATTTGGCCCTCCATGGGAAGCCAGGCTTCCTGCTTGTGGCAGCTTGCATCTGGAAGAAATCCTGTTCCGTTCGGGATTGTAGGTGGCTGAAACTGTGGGCCCGGCAGAGCGAGTTGGGCACAAAGGATGGCCTGTTTCCAGGGGTAAGTAAAGTCAGCTGCTCAGGTGCCTGATGTCAGTTTATAGCAGGCATTTGGCCCTCCAAGGGAAGCTAGTCTTCCAGTTTGTGGCAGCTTGCATCTGGAAGAAATGCTGTTCCGTTGGGGATTGTAGGAAGCCGAGGCCAGGTGCCCGGCAGAGGGAGTTGGGCACAAATGATGGCCTGTTTCATGAGGAAAGTAAAGTCAGCTGCCCAGGTGCCTGATGTCAGTTTGTAGGAGGCCTTTGGCCCTCTATGGGAAGCCACGCTTCCAGCTTGTGGCAGCTTGCATCTGGAAGAAATCCTGTTCCGTTCGGGATTGTAGGTGGCCGAGGCCTGGTGCCTGGCAGAAAGAGTTGGGCACAATGGATGGCCTGTTTCCAGGGGTAAGTAAAGTCAGCTGCCCAGGTGCCTGATGTCAGTTTGTAGGAGGACTTTTGCCCTCCAAGTGAAGCCACGTTTCCAGATTGTGGCAGCTTGCATCTGGAAGAACTCCTGTTCCGTTCGGGATTTTAGGTGGCAGAAGCTGTGGGCCCGGCAGACGGAGTTGGGCACAAAGGATGGCCTGTTTCCAGGGGTAAGTAAAGTCAGCTGCCCAGGTGCCTGATGTCAGTTTGTAGGAGGCATTTGGCCCTCCATGGGAAGCCAGGCTTCCTGCTTGTGGCAGCTTGCATCTGGAAGAAATCCTGTTCCTTTCGGGATTGTAGGTGGCCGAAACTGTGGACCCGGCAGAGCGAGTTGGGCACAAAGGATGGCCTGTTTCCAGAGGAACGTAAACTCAGCTGCCCAGGTGCCTGATGTCAGTTTGTAGGAGGCCTTTGGCCCTCCATGGGAAGCTAATCTTCCTGTTTACGGCAGCTTGCAATGGACGAAATCCTGTTACGTTCGGGATTGTAGGTGGCAGAAACTGTGGGCCCGGCAGAGGGAGTTGGGCACAAAGGATGGCCTGTTTCCAGAGGAAAGTAAACTCAGCTGCCCAGGTGCCTGATGTCAGTTTGTAGGAGGCCTTTAGCCCTTCAAGTGAAGCCACGTTTCCAGATTGTGGCAGCTTGCATCTGGAAGAACTCCTGTTCCGTTCGGGATTTTAAGTGTCAGAAGCTGTGGGCCCGGCAGAGGGAGTTGGGCATAAAGGATGGCCTGTTTCCAGGGGTAAGTAAAGTCAGCTGCCCAGGTGCCTGATGTCAGTTTGTAGGAGGCATTTGGCCCTCCATGGGAATCCAGGTTTCCTTCTTGTGGCAGCTTGCATCTGGAAGAAATCCTGTTCCGTTTGGGATTGTAGGTGGCCGAGGCGAGGTGCCCGGCAGAGGGGGTTGGGCACAAAGGATGGCCTGTTTTCAGGGGTAAGTAAAGTCAGCTGCCCAGGTGCCTGATGTCAGTTTGTAGGAGGCCTTTGGTCCTCCATGGGAAGCCAGGCTTCCTGCTTGTGGCAGCTTGCATCTAGAAGAAATCCTGTTCCGTTCGGGATTGTAGGTGGCCGAAACTGTGGGCCCGGCAGAGGGTGTTGGGCACAAAGGATGGCCTGTTTCCAGAGGAAAGTAAACTCAGCTGCCCAGGTGCCTGATGTCAGTTTGTAGGAGGCCTTTGGCCCTCCAAGGGAAGCTAGTCTTCCAGTTTGTGGCAGCTTGCATCTGGAAGAAATGCTCTTCCGTTCGGGATTGTAGGTGGCCGAGGCCAGTTGCCCGACTGAGGGAGTTGGGCACAAAGGATGGCCTGTTTCCAGGGGTAAGTAAAGTCAGCTGCCCAGGTGCCTGATGTCAGTTTGTAGGAGGCCTTTGTCCCTCCAAGTGAAGCGGCGTTTCCAGCTTGTGGCAGCATGCATCTGGAAGAACTCCTGTTCCGTTTGGGATTGTACGTGGCCGAGGCCAGGTGCCCGGCAGAGAGAGTTGGGCACAAAAGATGGCCTGTTTCCAGGGGTAAGTAAAGTCAGCTGCCCAGGTGCCTGATGTCAGTTTGTAGGAGGCATTTGGTCCTCCAAGTGAAGCCACGCTTCAAGCTTGTGGCAGCTTGCATCTGGAAGAACTTCTGTTCCGTTCGGGATTCTAGGTGGCCGAGGCCAGGTGCCCGGCTGAGCGAGTTGGGCACAAAGGATGGCCTGTTTCCAGGGGTAAGTAAAGTCAGCTGCTCAGGTGCCTGATGTCAGTTTATAGCAGGCATTTGGCCCTCCATGGGAAGCCAGGCTTCCTGCTTGTGGCAGCTTGCATCTGGAAGAAATCCTGTTTTGTTCGAGATTGTAGGTGGCCGAAGCCTGGTGCCCGGCAGAGGGAGTTGGGCACAAATGATGGCCTGTTTCATGAGGAAAGTAAAGTCAGCTGCCCAGGTGCCTGTTATCAGTTTTTAGGAGGCCTTTGGCCCTCCAAGGGAAGCTAGTCTTCCAGTTTGTGGCAGTTTGCATCTGGAAGAAATCCTGTTCCGTTCGGGATTGTAGGTGGCCGAGGCCCGGTGCCTGGCGTAGAAAGAGTTGGGCACAAAGGATGGCCTGTTTCCAGGGGTAAGTAAAGTCAGCTGCCCAGGTGCCTCATGTCAGTTTGTAGGAGGCCTTTGGCCCTCCAAGTGAAGCGACGTTTCCAGCTTGTGGCAGCTTGCATCTGGAAGAACTCCTGTTCCGTTTAGGATTGTAGGTGGTCGAGGCCAGGTGCCCGGCAGAGGGAGATGGGCACAAAGGATGGCCTGTTTCCAGGGGTAAGTAAAGTCAGCTGCCCAGGTGCCTGATGTCAGTTTGTAGGTGACCCTTGGCCCTCCAAAGGAAGCAAGTCTTCCAGTTTGTGGCAGCTTGCATCTGGAAGAAATCCTGTTCCGTTTGGGATTATACGTGGCCGAGGCCAGGTGCCCGGCAGAGGGAGTTGGGCACAAAGGATGGCCTGTTTCCAGGGGTAAGTAAAGTCAGCTGCCCAGGTGCCTGATGTCAGTTTGTAGGAGGCCTTTGGCCCTCCAAGGGAAGCCATTCTTCCAGCTTGTGGCAGCTTGCATCTGGAGGCAATCCTGTTCCATTCGGGATTGTAGGTGGCCGAAGCTGTGGGACCGGCAGAGGGAGATGGGGACAAATGATGGTCTGTTTCCAGGGGTAAGTAAAGTCAGCTGTCCAGGTGCCTGATGTCAGTTTGCAGGAGGCCTTTGGCCCTCCAAGGGAAGCATGTCTTCCTTTTCAAGGCAGCTTGAATCTGGAAGAAATGCTGTTCCGTTCGGGATTGTAGGTGGCCGAGCCCAGTAGCCCGGCTGAGAGAGTTGGGCACAAAGGATGTCCTGTTTCCAGAAGTAAGTAAAGTCAGCTCCCCTGGTGCCTGATGTCAGTTTGTAGGAGGCCTTTATCCCTCCATGGTAAGCCAGGCTTCCTGCTTGTGGCAGCTTGCATCTGGAAGAAATCCTGTTCCGTTCAGGATTGTAGGTGGCCGAGGCCTGGTGCCCGGCAGAGGGAGTAGGGCACTAAGGATGGCCTGTTTCCAGGGGTAAGTAAATCTGCTGCCCAGGTGCCTGATGTCAGTTTGTAGGAGGCCTTTGGCCCTCCAAGGAAAGTTAGTCTTCCAGTTTGTGGCAGCTTGCATCTGGAAGAAATCCTGTTCCTTTCGGGATTGTAGGTGGACAAAGCTGTGGGCCCAGCAGAAGGAGTTGGGCAGAAAGGATGGCCTGTTTCCAGGGGTAAGTAAAGTCAGCTGCCCAGGTGCCTGATGTCAGTTTTTAGGAGCCCTTTGGCCCTCCAAGGGAAGCTAGTCTTCCAGTTTGTGGCAGCTTGCATCTGGAAGAAATGCTGTTCCGTTCGGGATTGTAGGTGGCCCAGGCCTGGTGCCCGGATGAGAGAGTTGGGCACAAAGGATGTCCTGTTTCCAGGGGTAAGTAAAGTCAGCTGCCCAGGTGCCTGATGTCAGTTATAAGAGGCCTTTGGCCCTCCATGGGAAGCCAGGCTTCCTGCTTGTGGAAGCTTGCATCTGAAAAAATCCTGTTCCGTTCAAGATTGTAGGTGGGCGAGGCCTGGTGCCCGGCAGAGGGAGTTGGGCACAAAGGATGGCCTGTTTCCAGGGGTAAGTAAAGTCAGCTGCCAGGTGACTGATGTCAGTTTGTAGGAGGCCTTTGGCCCTCCAAGGGAAGCAAGTCTTCCAGTTTGTGGCAGCTTGCATCTGGAAGAAATCCTGTTCCGTTCGGGATTGTAGGTGGCCGAGGCCAGGTGCCCGGCAGAGGGAGTTTTGCACAAAGGATGTCCTGTTCCAGGGGTAAGTAAAGTCAGCTGCCCAGGTGCCTGATGTCAGTTTGTAGGAGGCCTTTGGCCCTCTATGGGAAGCCAGGATTCCTGTTCAAGGCAGCTTGCATCTGGAAGAAATACTGTTCCGTTTGGGATTGTAGGAGGCCTAGCCAGTTGCCCGGATGAGAGAGTTGGCACAAAGGATGTCCTGTTTCCAGAGGTAAGTAAAGTGAGCTGCCCAGGTGCCTGATGTCAGTTTGTAAGAGGCCTTTGACCCTCCATGGGAAGCCAGGCTTCCTGCTTGTGGAAGCTTGCATCTGGAAGAAATCCTGTTCCGTTCAAGATTGTAGGTGGGCGAGGCCTGGTGCCCGGCAGAGGGAGTTGGGCACAAAGGATGGCCTGTTTCCAGGGGTAAGTAAAGTCAGCTGCCCAGGTGCCTGATGTCAGTTTGTAGGAGGCCTTTGGCCCTCCAAGGGAACCTAGTCTTCCTGTTTAAGGCAGCTTGCATCTGGAAGAAATGCTTTTTCGTTCGGGATTGTAGGTGCCCGGAGCTGGGTGCCCGGCAGAGGGAGTTGGGCACAAAGGATGGCCTGTTTCCAGGGGTAAGTAAAGTCAGCTGCCCAGGTGCCTGATGTCAGTTTGTAGGAGGCCTTTGGCCCTCCATGGGAAGCCAGGCTTCCTGCTTGTGGCAGCTTGCATCTGGAAGAAATCCTGTTTTGTTCGAGATTGTAGGTGGCCGAAGCCTGGTGCCCGGCAGAGGGAGTTGGGCACAAATGATGGCCTGTTTCATGAGGAAAGTAAAGTCAGCTGCCCAGGTGCCTGATGTCAGTTTTTAGGAGGCCTTTGGCCCTCCATGGGAAGCCAGGCTTCCTGCTTGTGGCAGCTTGCATCTGGAAGAAATCCTGTTTTGTTCGAGATTGTAGGTGGCCGAAGCCTGGTGCCCGGCAGAGGGAGTTGGGCACAAATGATGGCCTGTTTCATGAGGAAAGTAAAGGTCAGCTGCCCAGGTGCCTGTTGTCAGTTTTAGGAGGCCTTTGGCCCTCCAAGGGAAGCTAGTCTTCAGTTTGTGGCAGTTTGCATCTGGAAGAAATCCTGTTCCGTTCGGGATTGTAGGTGGCCGAGGCCCGGTGCCTGGCGTAGAAAGAGTTGGGCACAAAGGATGGCCTGTTTCCAGGGGTAAGTAAAGTCAGCTGCCCAGGTGCCTCATGTCAGTTTGTAGGAGGCCTTTGGCCCTCCAAGTGAAGCGACGTTTCCAGCTTGTGGCAGCTTGCATCTGGAAGAACTCCTGTTCCGTTTAGGATTGTAGGTGGTCGAGGCCAGGTGCCCGGCAGAGGGAGATGGGCACAAAGGATGGCCTGTTTCCAGGGGTAAGTAAAGTCAGCTGCCCAGGTGCCTGATGTCAGTTTGTAGGTGACCCTTGGCCCTCCAAAGGAAGCAAGTCTTCCAGTTTGTGGCAGCTTGCATCTGGAAGAAATCCTCTTCCGTTTGGGATTGTACGTGGCCGAGGCCAGGTGCCCGGCTGAGAGAGTTGGGCACAAAGGATGTCCTGTTTCCAGAAGTAAGTAAAAACAGCTCCCCAGGTGCCTGATATCAGTTTGTAGGAGGCCTTTGGCCTTCCATGGGAAGCCAGGCTTCTTGCTTGTGGCAGCTTGCATCTGGAAGAAATCCTGTTCCGTTCAGAATTGTAGGTGGCCGAGGCCTGGTGCCCGGCAGAGGGAGTAGGGCAAAAAGGATGTCCTGTTTCCAGGGGTAAGTAAAGTCAGCTGCCCAGGTACCTGATGTCAGTTTGTAGGAGGCCTTTGGCCCTCCATGGGAAGCCATTCTTCCTGCTTGTGGCAGCTTGCATCTGGAAGCAATCCTGTTCCGTTCGGGATTGTAGGTGGCCGAAGCTGTGGGACCGGCAGAGGGAGATGGGGACAAATGATGGCCTGTTTCCAGGGGTAAGTAAAGTCAGCTGTCCAGGTGCCTGATGTCAGTTTGCAGGAGGCCTTTGGCCCTCTAAGGGAAGCATGTCATCCTTTTCAAGGCAGCTTGCATCTGGAAGAAATGCTGTTCCGTTCGGGATTGTAGGTGGTTGAGCCCAGTAGCCCAGCTGAGAGAGTTGGGCACAAAGGATGTCCTGTTTCCAGAAGTAAGTAAAATCAGCTCTCCTGGTGCCTGATGTCAGTATGTAGGAGGCCTTTATCCCTCCATGGTAAGCCAGGCTTCCTGCTTGTGGCAGCTTGCATCTGGAAGAAATCCTGTTCCGTTCAGGATTGTAGGTGGCCGAGGCCTGGTGCCCGGCAGAGGGAGTAGGGCACTAAGGATGGCCTGTTTCCAGGGGTAAGGAAAGTCAGCTGCCCAGGTGCCTGATGTCAGTTTGTAGGAGGCCTTTGGCCCTCCATGGGAAGCCAGGCTTCCTGCTTGTGGCAGCTTGCATCTGGAAGAAATCCTGTTCCGTTCGGGATTGTAGGTGGCCGGAGCTGGGTGCCCGGCTGAGGGAGTTGGACACAAAGGATGGGCTGTTTCCAGGGGTAAGTAAAGTCAGCTGCCCAGGTGCCTGATGTCAGTTTGTAGGAGGCCTTTAGCCCTCCAAGTGAAGCCACGTTTCCAGATTGTGGCAGCTTGCATCTGGAAGAACTCCTGTTCCGTTCGGGATTGTAGGTGGCCGAAGCTGTGGGACCAACAGAGGGAGTTGGGAACAAAGGATGGCCTGTTTCCAGGGGTAAGTAAAGTCAGCTGCCCAGGTGCCTGATGTCAGTTTGTAGGAGGCCTTTGGCTCTCCAAGGGAAGCAAGTCTTCCTGTTCAAGGAAGCTTGCATCTGGAAGAAATTCTGTTCCGTTCGGGATTGTAGGTGTCCGAGGCCAGTTGCCGGGCTGAGGGAGTTGGGCACAAAGGACGGCCTGTTTCCAGGGATAAGTAAAGTCAGCTGCCCAGGTGCCTGATGTCAGTTTGTAGGAGGCCTTTGGTCCTCCAAGGGAAGCCATTCTTCCAGCTTGTGGCAGCTTGCATCTGGAAGCAATCCTGTTCCGTTCGGGATTGTAGGTGGCCGAAGCTGTGGGACCGGCAGAGGGAGATGGGCACAAATGATGGCCTGTTTCCAGGGGTAAGTAAAGTCAGCTGTCCAGGTGCCTGATGTCAGTTTGTAGGAGGCCTTTGGCCCTCCAAGTGAAGCAAGTCTTCCTGTTCAAGGCAGCTTGCATCTGGAAGAAATGCTGTTCCGTTCGGGATTGTAGGTGGCCGAGCCCAGTAGCCCGGCTGAGAGAGTTGGGCACAAAGGATGTCCTGTTTCCAGAAGTAAGTAAAATCAGCTCCCCAGGTGCCTGATATCAGTTTGTAGGAGGCCTTTGGCCCTCCATGGGAAGCCAGGCTTCCTGCTTGTGGCAGCTTGCATCTGGAAGAAATCCTGTTTCGTTCAGGATTGTAGGTGGCCGAGGCCTGGTGACCGGCAGAGGGAGTAAAGCACAAAGGATGTCCTGTTTCCAGGGGTAAGTAAAGTCAGCTGCCCCGGTGCCTGATGTCAGTTTGTAGGAGGCCTTTGGCCCTCCATGGGAAGCCATTCTTCCTGCTTGTGGCAGCTTGCATCTGGAAGAAATCCTGTTCCGTTCGGGATTGTAGGTGGGCGAGGCCAGGTGCCCGGCAGAGGGAGTTGGGCACAAAGGATGGCCTGTTTCCAGGGGTAAGTAAAGTCAGCTGCCCAGGTGCCTGATGTCAGTTTGTAGGAGGCCTTTAGCCCTCCAAGTGAAGCCACGTTTCCAGATTGTGGCAGCTTGCATCTGGAAGAACTCC